>NC_061512.1:184906554-184939420 GCF_022539505.1 Lolium rigidum | reverse complement strand
GGGCTGGACTTCCTCCTTCGTGATCAACAGCAACTGGGCCGCCCGATGGGCCACATGCCTCATCACCGTCTGTGGGCCACCCGGGCTTGCCGGATCTAGGCACTGTCGATGGTACACCCATGAAGTATACCCACAACAGCAGCGGTTTACGTCGGCTGATGAGTCAGGGAAAATCAACAGTGGTCCTACCGAAGCCGACGTGCAAATACGGTGCCTTGGCTAAATTACAGAGCCGATATCTGCAGTTCCCTGACAGATTCGGCTCGGGGGCACCTAATCAGATGAACATGTGCAGAAGAACATGTGTGCAGTGAAACATTGGGGGCCGATTAGAAAAAATTGGCCAGTAAAAAAAAAATCAGCATCACGATCTACGCACCGATGCAAGGACATCGACTTTAGAACTAAGAGACAAAGCCGATGCACAACCATCGACTCTAGTATAATTACGCAGGATCTATTGCCTATGTGTTCAAAGCGCGGATCTTCACCAAGTCCAGTTCAGCTGTGGGGCCTTCTGCTTCCTCGAGGGAGTAAAACAATGAGAGCTTCCTCAGCTGCCTTGAGCCGATTCTGGTGCCTGAACCTTCTTGTCGAGGATTTTCAACCCTTTGTGCTAGTTCAGCAATGCTGTCAGAGGAAATATATCGGCTTTCGAGGGAAGAAAGGTGATCGGCTTTGGTGCATCCTCACCGATATTCTCGCCTTGAGTAAGGCTCGGGGGGCAGCAGGCCTGGTAGATGCTTTGTTTAGGAGCCGATTGGGGTACCATCGGCTGATCCTTCGTCGCAACCTTCTTCACAAAATGATGAGTGTTTGAAGAAGACCATTGGGCCTGGTTGGAAGAATTCAAAGGCTCTCTTGAAGACTCTACATTATCCACCAGATCTCAAGGTCATCAGTTGAAGCATTGAAGGATGGATTGTAAAGGACCGATGCGTTGCTATCGACTCGTCAAGCATTGGCTAAGGGGACAAACCGGCAAAATCAGTATGAGGGAAAATCGGCTAAATTGACTCAAGGGAAATCGGCAAAATCAAATTGGGAAAATTCTTCATTGATAAGCAAGATTTCTTACATAAAGGGCTGATTGCTCTCAAAAGGGAGTACTAGGGGATACATTGCCCCGTCTACTACTACTGATCCTATGCTAATGGTCCTAATCTATGGGCCGTCGCTGCCCTCGTCGTCACCGTCGTCGCCGCTGTCGGCGCTACTCCCGGCGGGCTCGTCGTCGGCCGCTCCGGTGGCCGCCGGCCGGGCCCTCATTGTCCTCATCCTCCTCGTCGGCGTCGCCGTCGTCGGCCGTCGAAGTCGCCGAGGTTCCCGGCCAGGGGCGTAACCGCTTGGCCGGCGGCTCGTCGGAGGAGGTGTCGTCCTCCTCCTCTTCCTCCTCCTTCTCCTCCTCCTCCTCCTCGGGGGAGGTGAAGTCATCGCAGGAGAAGCGATCGTCATCGCTCTCCTCCTCCGTTTCCCCGTCGGCAAGGAAGCGGAGGTCACTTTCCCCGTCGGTCAAGGACTTGTCGTCCTCAGACCAGACGGAGAAGTCGTGGCTAGACTCCTCCCCGGCTTCAATGGCGCGGCGGGTGTTCGCCGCGTGGACCTCCTCCTGGTTCGGCTCCGGCGTCGGCTCGCGGGAAGAGGAGGACTGGGTGGAAAGATCCGATGAAGCAGAGGAGGAAGAAGACATGGTGGCGCAGGAGGGCTTTTGGAGTGCTAATGCGAAGGGGATGCGGAAGTGAACTGTTCGGAGCGGTTAAATAAAAGGGGATATAGTGGAAATTCAATGCCACGAGCGAGTTTCCGAGGAAGTGGTGCCTAAAAAGAAAAAAAGCTGCCGAGTCACGCGGAGAAGTGGAGAAGGCAAGGCATCATGATGAAGGATACTGCGACGGTTCTGCCACGACATGACCCGACGAAGAAAAAGCAGAGTGATTTTGGAATTATCAATTCCAAAACCAGGGGGGGGATGTGTTATCACCAGAATTTGACCGAGTCAGTGGTGGGCCGCGATCAAGATGGATTTGAAGAATATACATGGAAGAAATACGTGAATCGGCCTGTTATGCAAAGTTTGGGCTAGTTGGCCCGTGTATCTGTAATATAGTAGGATACGTGTCGGTTAGGTAGAGTTTGTCTCGTGCACGGTGGGGATTATTCCCACGTTAGAAAGTCCCATGGACTATAAATATGTATCTAGGGTTTATGAAATAAACAACAACCAACGTTCACCACAAATCAATCTCGGCGCATCGCCAACTCCTTCGTCTCGAGGGTTTCTTTCGGTAAGCATCATGCTGCCTAGATCGCATCTTGCGATCTAGGCAGCACAAGCTTATTTCGTTGTTCATGCGTTGCTCGTACTGAAGCCTTTTTGATGGCGAGCAACGTAGTTATCTTAGATGTGTTAGGGTTAGCATTGTTCTTCGTATCATATGCTGTCGTAGTGTAACCCTTATACATCTAGCCGCCCTTACACCTATCTTAGGTGTAGGGCGGCACCCGCTTGATCATTATTTAGTAGATCCGATCCGTTACGGTTGCTCCTTGTTCTTCAAGGATTAGTTTAATATCTCGCAATAGTTAGGCCTTACAAAGGGTTGAAGGATCCAGCGACGCGTAGGGTGTCGTTTGCTAGCCCTAGACAGGATGTTCCGAGGATCAACCTCGTGTTGGTTTTTAGGCCTTGTCTAGGATCGGCTTACGATCACCGTACGTGACCGCGAGGCCCAATCGTGAGTAGGATGATCCGATTATGCGGTGAAAACCCTAAATCGTCGTAGATCGCTTTAGCTTTATCTTGATCAAGCAGGACCACCATATATTCGTGCACCTCGTACGAATCATGGGTGGATCGGCTCCTTGAGCCGATTCACGGGATAACCCGAGAGCCGATCGAGGCTCGTATTTAATGTTTACGTGTATGCCATGCAGAAACTAAGCGAGGCATCTCCATCACCTTCCCGACCGGGTATAGGTCGGGTGGCACGCCCTTGCACCAGCATCGGACGTGCGTACCAGAGGCTTTGCGGGCCGTCGCTCGGAGGGACCAGGGCCAGCCGCAGCCCTAAGTTGTTCCCGGCTCTACAGTGTTGCCCGTCGCTGCTCGCCGGTGGGTTTCTGACCGCAACAATTCCAAATTCATATTTGGCGACATCTGCATCCAATTCATGTTCATTTAAAAAATATGAAAATAGATATGAGAAGGGACTGTCTGATGGACAGAGATTTGGTGCACATGAGCTCCAGTGATCCCTTTTCAGAAAAATAATTAAAAATCATATTTTTAAGTTTTAGAAAAATTTGAAAATAAATCATGATGTAGTCAGTATTGTATCCCACAAACGTGTAAATTTTCAACTCAAAATAATGTGTATTTCGGGCTGCACAAAAATAACAAATATGTGGATCTGAGTATAGTGATTCAAATCTCAAAAACAATTCAGTATTTGTTATTTTTGTGGAGCTCAGAAAACAAAATATTTGTAATTGAGATTTTATACGTTAGTGGAATACATCATTGGCTACTTTTAGAATTTTACTACATAATTTTTTGGAATATATAAATACAATTTTCGAATTTTTTAATACACTGAGATCACTGGTGCCCATGATCCAAAAGAGCTTTTCGCTGTCTGATCTGCATCAATCTGTTTCCACCCTAATTGCAACCAGTCATTTAGATGGACCATGGTACCGACCGTGGCCGCCTGGAATTTGACCATCTTCAATTCTTCATCACATGGCCAACGCACCACTGTGTATGGCGGAGCTTGTTGGCGTCCTCCTGCTCGACCACCGGAGGTGCGCGGGCAAAAACGCCCCAATGCCCAGAGCCGCGAGTACTCGCTGCTGCCCCGCCAAAGGCACGGACTTTTTCGACCGACAAGAGGACAGGAGAAGAATTGACCCAACGTACGTGTGAAAAGGAGGAGTGAGTCAACATTGCGACTTGGCGCATAGCGTCAGCGAATCTGGCGCCGCAGTAAAGACAGCCGGTCAGGGCGCTGTCGTCCCACCTGTTTTCCTGAGAGGCCGGTGTCTGCACTCTGCAGCAGCTGTTTGATGCCTAGTTAGTGTAGTACAGCAGTGACAGTGCTAGTACAGTAACGGGACCCCGGGGGAAGTTTTTTGTTTCTTGCATCGTTTGGTCCATGAACTTTCCTTCTCCATTTTGCTGATCTGCTGTAGTTCATCCCGGTTCTGTGTGATTGGTAGTTTGGTACACCTGGGCATTCGTCGGGTCGGGTTGGGTTTCGGGGCAGGTCCGAAAAAGCCCTTGCTACCGACACAAGCTACACGCAAGATAAACAAGACGATCGTCGCCAACATAAACAACAACCCTTGCTACCGACACAAGCTACACGCAAAAACGAGGCAAAAGTTGTCATGGACGTTGCCTCTAAGGATCGTCATCATCGCACAGCGGTGACTCCAACATCCTCGCAAACCTTACGAAAGCCACCATGAAGCCCATATTAGCCTATGCCAAGCAGATGACTTGGCACAAAGAGACAACATCCTGTATCGCCGGTTAGCCATCAGGCCGACAGCAAGGCAGTGCGCGTCCAACCCACCAAGAGCCCGCAGAAGGGAGCAAGATCTTCAAGGTGACGTTCCTAAGAAGGGGGCGATGCTACTAGCCCGACTCCCTAGGTTTAGGATTTCACCTGAAGAACTTGATCCAGGGCTAAGAGGTTGTGGAAGACTCCACAACGGAGCCTCCAACGATAAAGCAACGCTTGTATGCGCTGCCGCCGGCCGGCAAGAACCGGGTAAACTTTCGCTTGGAAATTTCGGAATACCACCTCGTGTAACGGGAATGAGCCGGCCCGCGCCTCCACTAGCCCACACACCCCCGACGCGGTGACCACGCCAATACTACGCCGAGGCCACCCATCTCACCAGCAAAATGGAGTTGGGAGGCAGCGTAACCTGTCAAAGTCTCAGCCTTGGGCACAGTGGCGGAGCCACATTGAGAGCAGTGTGGTCAATTGACCACACAGCTTTTTGCAAATTTCTTTGTATGTAGGTATTAATCTTGCAAAAAAATAATCAAAATATGTATAAAATATATGTACGGAAATGCATTTGTACACGCACGGATGGGTACCCGAGCTATCTGTAAAGCTATTCATTGCCTAGTGATTCAGACGTGTCTCTCTGTAAAGCTATTCATTGCAGTCTCTCCGTAGCTGCATGTAGGCACTCTCTCTTGTCTCCCCTGTAGATGCATGTAGCCATGTAGGCACTCTCCTTGTCTCTCTCAGCTCTCCACCGCGCCAAGCTCGATCTCTACCGTCCAGCGATCCCAGGCGCTGGCCACCATCTGCGATCTCATGTCCGAAGACGAGGCATGCGTGCGTGTCGTCGCTCTCGACATGTCCCGGCCGGAGGTCACCGGAGATATGCCTGCGTGCGTGTCGACGACTCGACGAGTCCATGCTCAGGTCCATGGCCGCCACCAGCGCTACGCACGCCGCTGCGTCCTCGGCGCACCCGACGTGCGCCACTCCGACTACCACCATGGGCTTGCTGCATCGGCCTTCGCCTTGTACCGCTTCTGACATCCCGAACCCGCCGTAGCTGCCCGGTGGCCACTGGCTGAAGTCGCCGCTGCCGCGAGGGCTGCAGCCCTTGGGGGCGCTCTAGCTCAGGGGCAGTCAGGTCGAGCGCGAGCTTGCCGCCCTTGGACGCGCCGATGGTGGCATCCGCGATGGGGATGGAGTGATCCACGCCGGGGATGAGGAGGTCGAAACGGTAGCCGAGACTGTCGGACGAGCCGGCCTGCCGCGCTCGCGCCAGCACTCGTGGCGTCCCAAGGCTCCCACGCGCCGTCGCCCGCGGACCGGAGGATGAGCCACGCGCCTGGGTTGGACCGGCTCACGCGGTCCGTCCTGGGGATGCCACGAACGGCGTCACCATGGAGGCCAGCAGGCCAGCGCCACAGGTTGCGCACCGTGACGGACCACCCCTTGCGCTCCTTCTCCGCCGCCTCACGCTTCGCCTGCGTGAGCTGACGGAGAACTCGGACAACAAGTGGGCCGTGTGCGCGCATGGTGGCGTCACCACGCTGCTGCGCGCCGTCCCCGATGCAACCAATGGTGGAGTCCGTAAAGTGCGTCGGCAGTGCATCGACAGCTCAGTTGCCGTTTATCGGCAGCTCATGCACTCCACCTCCACTGCGACAGGCAGGAAGGAGCAGGCGCTGACCGCATCTCGACCTACCGGAGCTGTCGATGGTGTTTAGGCCCTGGGAGCGGAGAGCCGGAGATGGGGACGACGTAGAGGAGCTGTACCCGGTAGTGCGGCATTGATAGACCTTATCCGGCATCACCTTTTCAGAGTTCACGGCGGCGGCACCTTCTGGGGAGGTGGTGGTGGTACGGGTTGGCTGGTGTTCAGCCCTCGGGAGCGGAGACGGGGATGCCATAGAGGAGTTGTACCCAGCAGCGACATTAATGGACCTGGCTCCGATCCGGCAGCACCATTTTAGAGGTCACGCGGCAGCACCTTCTGGGGAAGCCACGGCGACGGCTGCATCCGCGTCGGGAAAGGGGGAGCCAAGTTCAGCCGGACGAGAGAGAGAGAGAGACAGAGAGAGAGAGAGGACAGAGGCGTGGCCAGGGTGGTCTGGTCTTGTTCGAGAGAGATAGAGTCGCCTAGGCAGAGAGGCTATGTACCTATGGCGTACAGTATGCAGGAGTTTGGTCAAAGGTACAGGATGAAGTGACTATACTAGTGGAAACAATCTAGGCATTTGCAGCACGGATCTCCAACAGCAATGTATGGACATGATAGCATCCTTACCCATACTTGTGTGTACAAAATCCATTCTCATACTCCCTCCGGTTCATATTAATTGACTCTAATATGAATGTATCTAGACATATTTTAGTTCTAGATACATCAATATTGGAGTAAATTAATATGAATCAGTAGGAGTATATGTATTTGACATCACAGATTTAAAAAGACAACACAGACTTTAAGTTCTGGCTCCGCCACTGCTTGGGCAGTTGCCGCACCACATGAAGACAACACGAGGAAGAAGGACACTCCTCCCAACACGCCGAGAGAAGAACCATCCAACAATAACACCAGCTCATGGGAGCAGCAGGAGCATGACGGCTGCTCGAGATAAAATCTAAATAAAAATCTTATGCATCTATGCGCGCAGAGAACGGGTCTCAACCCCTATTTCAAAAAAAAAAAAAAGTAACCCAGCAAAACATATTCGTGTGTCTCTAGATACCGGGGTAGGACAACGACGTCCAGGTTTTGACTTTGGAGAGGAAAAACAAAGTAATTATGCGTCCATATAGGAGTCCCTGTTTAAGAACCAAATACACAAAGCATTCCTAGCCTTGGCACTTAAGCGACTGATTTGATACTGCCACATGCCTGTGCAATAGGTTGGACCTATGAGTTCTTAACGACTCCATCATTGCAAATTTAGGCAAGGCTTTTGTCTTATTATTTTTTCGGCTAGCTCTTGTCTCTTGTCGACATTGTATATCTATCCTAGTGGCACCATTCATATGATAGTATTCTGGAAAAAAAAAGTGAGAATTGAAGCGCCTCGGTCGCTCCCCGCGGGCGACCTGGGTGCTAACCCCAGCCGCCAGGAAAAGCTCCGCCTCCAACCCCATCCCCCGCCGCCGCCGGCAACCGTCGCCGGGCAAAGCTCGCGCGGCGGCGGGATCTCCTTTCCCCGCTCTATAGGCGGGCTGCGCGGGGCAGCTTCGTCAACCGGCGGCACGGGCCGACGCCTGGCTTTGGCGCAGGGCGGCGCGAGCCTCCCGCTGCTGCTTCTTGGCCGGCCGCGCTCAAGCGAGCGCTGGTGCGGTTGAGGCTGGCCGCGCTCAAGCGAGCGTCGGGGCGGGTCCTTCGCGCTCAAACGAGTGGATGGCTTCTGAGCGGGCGCCGAGGGTCACGGCCTCGGGTTGAGGCGGTCGCGACCGGCGGTCTGGCTTGGTTCTACGCAAGCGCGCTGGCGGCCTGAGAGGTCCTTGGCGCGGAGGAGGCGCGGGGGTCGCTGCGGGCAGGGCCGATCTGGGCTTCTACGGGCCCATGGCGCTGTTCCTCGATGGTGTGGCGACTGGTGACCGAATATTCGACGGCTCCCGTCCAAATCTGGCGCTCCGGCAGCTGTTGGCTGCGGAGTGAGGTGCTGCTTCTGGCTGCTGCGTCGGGTGTGGGTGTCGGGTGGTCGGCGGCAAGGTCCCATGCTCTGTTGGTTGCGCTCCTTTTACCCGAGCTTCAAGCGGGGCTCGATGGCGGAGATGGCATGCCAGGCGAAAGCTTTGCACCTATTCTGAGTAGGTGCCGATGACGGCGGTACCCGTGGGTGCCGTTCTCCTTCTTGAAGGCGTCCTCGTGAGCTACATCTCCTGTCGTCGCGGGTGTCTGGTGGTCTCCGGGTGAAAACCTCAGCTCCTCGGGAGCACTCAGCTCCCCGGGAGCGGGCGACGGCGACATCTATGTCGCTACCTTCTTGAAGGCGCCGCCTTTGGAGGCCTCGACACTTGTGGTGTGGCAGGTTTGCGTCAACTAGGCATGGTTGCCTTGCAGCCGAAGATGGTGGACGCCGGGGCAGCGGCTTCGGACGGTGGATGGTGCGTCGAGGTGGCGGCCTCGAATAGCCTTGCAGCTACAGGCATATGGGGTGTGGTTGTGGTCTAGCAAGGCAAGGGTGGCGTGCTTGTGTTACGTGGGTAGCAAGCCCGTCGGCCCGGTCGACGTGATCGGAAGGTCGGTCTGGCTAGCACGTCGGGGCGGCGGCCCCGGATCTTTTGGCGCGATGTTCGTGGTCTGCGGATGATCGTCTTGTGTAGTTTGGGCTACGAGGCATCTAGTCCGTGCGGCGTTGCGGCTCATGACTGAGCAGGGGAAGCTGGAGCGGCGGCTCCAGGCACGGATGAGTTTTTTTTTTGTGCAATGGTGGCTTTGTGTCGTGTGGGCGACGAGGCTATGTTGTTTGTGCGGTTTTCTGGCCCTTTTTTTCCTCAAAAACAGGGTCGATCTGTACGGTTTTTGGACCCGGTTTTCCTTATAAACTGGATCAACCGGTCGTCTTGACCTTCTCCTCTATTGCGATGAATATAACAGTTCTCCTCTTGTTATTCAAAAAATATGATAGTATTCTGGGCATACAAAGAGACATGTCACCAGCTCACCACTGCTCTAGTTTGGTCCATCGGCTGCCACTCTGGGCGGTGTGGGAGGGCAGATGGTTTATTGCCTCCGGGATCCACTTGCTCTCCTTTTTTTTGTGAAATACTACTACCACATAATACGCATGATCTACTTAATTAAGCAACATTCTCTGCTTGATACTCTGCCCAAAGATCGAACCCATTACGGTATGAGACTAGTATTATTCAATGCTCAGTGCTTGCCGTGCTGCTTTTCTAAATGAAATGCGTGCGTGCGCCACGGGAACATCGGCTACACTAATTTATAGCCGTGCATCTTGTACAGAAACCAACCATATTTTAAACCCTGAATTCATAGACATTCAGGGAAATGAACCCTAAACTCTAAATCCCTGTCGTTTGCACCCTAAACTATGGAATCCCGGTCTAATTCAAACCCTGGTGCTGTTTGGGGAACCAGGAACAGTACTAATCCCGGCCGACAATACCTTTGTGTCACTGACTAGATAGTCCTGCAGGTCAGATTCTTCTTCTTTATCTATTCTTCTTTCTCCACCCATTAAAAAAGACAGGAACAGCCGGCATGGGGAGTGAGGAGGGACAGGGGTCGGCAGCATGGGAAGGAACAAGGGTCGCCGGCCTGCGCGCTCTGGTCGGAGGCGTACGAGATTGGGAGGGGGACATGCAAGGAGAGGTGAAGGAGTTGTGGCGTTGAAGCCGTCACCGATGGCCGGAGGCTCGCATGCCGTCGCTGCCTCCTTCGGTCTGGCCAGCTCGCACGGCCTCATCGGCTGGTGGCGTCCCTGTCGAGCGCCTGCAGGAGCCCAAGAAGAGCACTTCCCCGCCGCCTAGTACGATCCAGCTAGTTCTCGTGTCTGTGAGTTGTGTGCTAGTTGCACTTGCAATCAAATCGATTGCCTCCTTACTCATGATGTGCAAGAAGCACTAGCTAGATCAATTGCATCGATTCGCTAGCTGCAATATGTGCGTGTCACGGCAGTACATCTCCTGAAAATGCTACAAATTCTTCAATCTGATTAATCAAATTCTTGATTCTGATGTCTATCTTCTACTACTTGCTTCCGGCTGCAATCTCGATCTAGCTATTCTTCCGTAGAAAACGAGCAGTGAGACAGGCCAGCATCGGTCACCAGCAGTGGGCGCGTCGCGAGGGGCGGCCGACGCACGGAGAAGCAGAGGGTGCGCCATGGGACAAGAAATAGAAAGCCAAGGACCACAAAATTAAATTGGACGATTATGTAGGATTTCTTTTGTTAATTTGTGCCTACGTGGCATTGGTCAAGTTGGTCAAACCGCTTCAGGGTTCAATTTAGACCGGGAATTAGTAGTTCAGGGTACAAACGACCGGGATTTGAAGTTTGGGGTTCATTTCGTCGAACCTCTACAAATTCAGGATTTGAAATAGACTTTTTCCTTTGTGAAAGCATCCTGAGACTGAATATATACGGCGACAATTTCTTGCCTTCCTTGCACATTACTGTAGCATAGCTTGGAAGTGAGATGACATCATTTTTTTTTCCAAATGGGGCATAGTCCAGACCTCTGCATCAGATTGATGCACACGTCTTTTCATTTATTTAAAACGTTTGTAGTTCAAAGGTTTTACATCACGGATCAGAGAGGGTTGAGACATGTATCAACCATCGAAAGAAACAGAAGCATACAGAACTATCCATTTTGTATCCTACTAGTGTGTCGCCACCCAGTAGCCTGGAAAAAGAAGTCCTGAGTAACCGTCGGCAGACGGTTGCATCCAGTATCCATAATCTCCCGCTGATCTTCCGGGAGAAGGAACGCCCATTGTTGTATCCAGTAAGCCGTCCGTCTTATAACCTGCAAAAAATTGGTTCCCTTTTATCTGTTAAAAATAAGATCATTTGGACTTGTCCATATAGACCAACATATAGCAGATATGCCAATCCGTATCTTGTTCTTATCCCACTTTTTAACTCCATTTAGCCAATTTCCAAACATATTTGTAATATTAGCAGGAGGAGATATATTAAAGGTACAATATATGATACGCCAAATAATTCTAGCAAAAGGGCATGTTAAGAATAAGTGATGGATAGTTTCTGATTCATTACCAAAACAACATTTCTGACAACCATTCCATTTACGTTTCGCCAAATTGTCCTTCGTGAGCAACACTTTACTATTTAGGAACCACATAAATTTTTAAATTTTTAATGGAATCTTCAATTTCCACAAGTATTTTCTTAGAAAGGGAGTGTGACCATTCATTAGATCAAGATACAATGATTTGACAGAATAAATGCCGGACTCATTAAGTTTCCAAACAAATATATCCGGAGAGTTCGTCAATAGTACCGTCATTAACCGTTCACACAGATTTATCCATTGGTTCCATTTATAATCGTTAAACGCCCTTCTAAACGCGATATTTAGTGGGTTATGTGCCAACACAATGGACACTCTAACATGCTTTGTTTGTACAATATTGTATAGGGCTGGATACTGCTGCGCTAGCGTCGTATCCCCAAGCCATACATCTTCCCAAAACCGAATATCTTCTCCATTCCCCAATTTAAAGGCTCCCCTTTAAAAAAAATCATCTTTCACATGCATTAGACCTTTCCAAAATGGATAATTAGAGGGTTTAGCTTCCACTTGTGCTAGTGTCTTATTCTTTACATATTTATTAGTAATAAGTTGTTGCCACATTCCTTCCTCAGTAAGAATCTTAAACAACCACTTACTTAATAGACACTTATTTTTTAGTTCCAAAACTTCAATTCCCAACCCTCCTTGGTCTTTAGGTCTACATACCATGTTCCACCTTGTGAGCCTATATTTTTTCTTTGTCTCATCGGTTTGCCAGAAGAAACTAGACCGATAAAAATCTAATTGTTTTCTGACCCCTACAGGAATCTCCAAAAACGACAACATAAACATTGGTAGGCTGGTTAAGACCGAGTTAATTAAGGTTAATCTGTCTTCGTAAGAAAGTAATTTGCTCCGCCAAGTTCCAAGTTTTGCTCCAAATTGACTCTCAATTTGATTCCATTCTATATTTCTGAGTTTTCTAAAGTGTACCGGTATTCCCAGATATTTAATTGGCAAGGTTCCAACCTCACAACCAAAAATTTGTCTGTATTGTATTTCCATGTCTTTAGCCTTTCCAAAACAGAAGATCTCACTCTTATGAAAATTTATTTTTAGACCGGACAATTGTTCAAACATTGATAGTATAAGTTTCATATTAATTGCTTTGTGGATGTCATGCTCCGAAAAACAATATCGTATCATCGGCATATTGGAGTATCGATACCCCCCCCCCATCAACTAAATGAGGAATGAGGCTCCCAACTTGGCCCTCCTCCCTAGCCCGTGCAATCAGTATCACAAGTACATCTGCAACAATATTGAAAAGAATCGGAGAGAAAGGATCACCTTGCCTCAATCTTTTTTCTTGTTTGAAAATTGTGTCCAATATCATCATTAACTTTAATACCCACACTACCCCCTTGAACGAATTTTTTGATCAAATCACACCATTTAGGGTCAAAACCTTTCATCCTTAGCACTTGTTGTAAAAAATGGACACTTAACTTTATCGTATGCTTTTTCAAAATCAATTTTTAAAAGAACCCCATCTAATTTTTTCCGATGCATTTCGTGAATAGTTTCGTGAAGGACTACCACACCCTCAAGTATGTGGCGCCCATGCATAAAGGTTGTCTGTGTTGGTCTAATTACTTTCTGAACAATCCTGGAAATGCGAATTGTAACTACCTTAGTAAAAAATTTGAAGCTGACATTTAGTAGGCAAATAGGTCTATATTGTTAAATTTGAATCGCATTTTCCTTCTTGGGTAATAATGTAATGACTCCAAAGTTCAGCTTATATAGGGGCAAATATCCACTATGCAAATGTGTGAACAAAGCCATTAAATCATTTTTGAATATATTCTAGCAATTCTGATAAAATTCCGCGGGAAAACCATCAGGTCCAGGGGCCTTATTATGTTTCATTTGGGAGATAGCCTCAAAGACTTCCTCCTCCGTGAAAGGTGCCGTAAGAATGGTATTTTCTTCAGTTGTTAATTGTGGGATATCCAACACATGATTCTCCATCATAGAGAATGAATTATTTTCAGGTTCCCTGAACAACTTTTTATAATATTCAGTAATATAAACCTTTAAGTTATCATTGCCTACTATCGTGACTTCCTCTTGCTCTAATTGAAAAAATCTTTTTCTTTCTATGTTTGCCATTTGCAACAAGATGAAAATATTTCGTGTTAGAACCATCTTCCTGTATATGTTTAACTTTGGCCCGATGCGCCCTATAATATACTGCACCTCCGAAGTCGTCGTTATTCAGTCCTAAGTTCCGTGTGCCATTACCTGGCATTCCCAGGAATCAGAATCAGATCGTGGACTCTTGAGAGACCTAAGATGCCATGATGACCACGGTACCAACATGCTTGCTCGGAACATAGTAGGGGTTTCTGCGAATGTGTGTAAACTATTTGTGGTTTTCTCGTATGTCAATTTTTTTTTGTAGACTTCTAACTTTTTTTAGAACATGCAGAAGAATTGTGTGTCATTTTCGGTCAGATTTTGGAATAATATGGTTCTCTGGTTTCAAAAGTTCTATCTTTTTTCCTTTTGAAATCGTCTTGGGCAATACATTTTGCATAAGTTTTCGTTTAAAATGCAAAATAAAAATGTCTCTTCTAATACCTCTTATCAAACAATACCTTTCTTTAGTGTCTGGTTGTTCTTTCGTTGTCTTCCATCCTCGGCGTGCGACACGTATTCCTTCATGCCACTTCTGCAGAGACCATGGGACGAGAGGGGATATTCCGCAACTAATTGCAAATGAGAGTTTTCCCCATGGGACAACCATGCATGTCTGATATTTGAAGGATCAGAACTAAACTAAACCAACATTTAAGGATCAGTTATAAAAGATGGTACTTGTTGAAACACATTCTCGGAGGGATGGTAGACCTAGACCAGCACCGGCCGTGTAGGTAGCTATGGTTGCATGCACCATCGAAATTGTGCGATCGATGGATACATGAAACGAAAAAGGATATTATTGTTGTCGGGCGGACTTCTTGTTGAATGTATTTTCCCTAAAGTTCACCTTATACATCATTTGTTTATTTACACAAAACAATAATCCAATTCCAACCCAAGCATGTGGTACCATCTACCATGCAACTATTCAGATGCAAGTACAACAAAAAAATAGAGTTGTGCACCAGTTGATATAGGAGCTGACAGTAACAGCTACTAGGTTTTGAGAGGAAGAAAAGACGTACTGCATAGGAGTCCCTGTTTAACAACAAAATACACAAAGCATTGCTAGCTTTTGGGCCTTTGGCAATTAAGCGGCTGATTTGATACTGCCACATGCTTGTGTGATAGGTTGGACCCTATGAGTTCTTAACGACTCCATCATTGCAAATTTAGGTAAGGTTTCAGTCGGGATCAGTTTTCTCATCTAGCTCTTGTCTCTTGTCGACATTGTATATCATCTTGTTGGTGGCACCATTCATATCATAGTATTTTGGACATACAGAGACATGTCACCAGCTCATTGCTGCTCTAGTTTGGTCCATCTGTTGCCACTTTGGGGGCGGTGTGGGAGGGAAGATGGTTTATTGCTTAGGCCAGGGCACATGTTCCCTTTGCAAACAAAAGCCTCGGGGCTCCACTTCTTCTTCTCTCTTTTCTGTGAAATACTACCACCAAATACCAACATGATCTACTCAATGGAGGAACATTCTCTGTTTGATACTCTGCCCAAAGATCGAACCCATTACGGTATGAGACTAGTATTATTCAAGGCTTGTTTTACGGTACCTTTTACCACTCCTAGGAAGCTGAGAGGTATGATTTAAGCAACGATCAAGATTACCCGATTTAGATTAGGCCCGATAGCCTGACAAACGTAGATAATGAAGAAAAAACTACTGCTACTATTCAGCTCGGCCCAACAATTGGATTAAGGAGAATTCTCTAAGGGCCGAGCACCCGGTCTCCATCGACGGCGGCCGCCGCCGCCACAGCATCGGCCCGGTCCTGCGTCGCCGGGGAGCGACGCCGCCACCAGGTCTCGGTCCCATCCTGCATCGACGGCGACAGCGACGGCCGCCACCACCAGATCGGGCTGCCGCCACCAGGTCAGCCCCATCCCGTATCGAAGGCGACCGCCGCCACCACCAGATCAGGCTGCCGCCACCAGGTCGACGAATCTTCTTAACGTAACGCCGGCACTAGTGATGAATTTTAGATGCTAGTTCGTTCTAGTTTTACCATGCACTGTTAGATCAAACCTGACACGAGTTGAAGAAAATCTGAAAAGGAAAACTCTGCCGCTTATATATTTTGCTCACTCATTTGTTTTTTTCATGGAAAATGTAGCAGGTAGCAGCCCATATATGTGATCTCTTGTGAGATATTTTCTATTCTGCATAATAGTGTGAAGCTGAAGTGCTAAGTGATAGTACATATCATATGATTCTTGCAGCTCATTCAGGAATTACTGCATGCACTATTTATTTAACGCTTTTGAGCTAGCTCCTAAGTGTGGTACTGGTAAGTGGTAAGTAACGACAGTTATAGTGGACTAACAGTTTTATTAAGTTGTATATAAGGTCATATTTCATAGGCGATGCATGAAGGATACTAGGTATATTCAGTGATTATCGTCACGAAATCAAAATATGCCTCAAATTATGGCTTAGAAGTTACAAAATGCAAAATGCAGCCCAGGTCAGGAAAACAAACTCAGCGCATGCATAGTCAGGTAAACCATATAAAATTATTTTCACTTACAATCTACTAGTACAAATGAATTCTAAGAAAATCTGAATGTTCGAATAAGAGGAAATCAAACCTGATAACAAGTGCTGCATTATCCGATTCACATGTATCTGCTAGGTGCTCAGGTCTTCATTGTTATATAATTCTAGGGACTACTTTGTTTATTTCATATCTGCATATTATGAATTGTCATGACTGCTGAATGTATGAGAGTTGCTGGACCTATCACTTGAAACAACGTATCCATTTTACTTGTGTAGTAACATGAGTCTTATTTTCATGATTGCGGTTTTTAGATAGCCGTAGCAAAATGGGAAGGGATGTCAATGCGCTGCTAATTTCAAGTTTGCTTCATACTTTGTTCTATTCTGCTTTCAAAATTCATGTATGCTTTAGACAACTTGTACATACTAACAAGGTCAAATTCTAGGTGTCGTACATGACTGTTGACCCACATCGCTGGTGTTCTCTTCATTTCTCGGATAGTAGCATCAAGCTCTCAGTCAGCCCAGTTATCTGTTGCTTGCAGGCATGGATTTGCTGCAGAGCCTCATACAGCAGCTATTCCTTGAACTTACTCGCTTCTGAACTCCAAGATCAGCAACTCCCGGCGGGTTGCAGTTTTGCTATGTTATTACATGAACTAGTTGGTATTGAATGTAATTGCAAGAGTGATTCTACTTATTTTGCTTTAAGTACTTGGCTGCCATATTCCTACATTCTGTGGGACCATCCTCCTGTGCTTGTGTGGCAACTTCTGTATACTTTTCTCATAGAAGGTCTGGTATCTTAATTAACAACTATTTCTTCTGTTAAAGAAGTGTTTGAAGAGAAAACAATTCAGCTGATTAAACTCCACATCCAATTGATAGCAGCATCCAAAGTACATCATTTATTTATCACATTTCAGTAACAAATATTGTAGAACTCATCTAAAGAATAGAGTGTAGCACACTATTGTACAGCTTATAAAAAACAACTATCAGTAGTACCAACTACTTAGTTAATTAGCGGCAAAAAGTGACATGTTGCTGAACCGACGTTGCTCTAGCGAGCTCCTCATCTCCTGCAGGCAGCTCCCTTGCAGCACATGGACCCAGTTGAAGTCCTGTTCAGGGAGCTGAAACTTGCAGCACATCGGCTACCATACTCATGTCTTCAACTCGACCACCAACCTGCGGTTTATTCTCATGCTCCAGATTCTTCTCTAGGTCGTGGCAATCATAGTATTGACAAACAGCTAACTGTAAAATGGACACGAAAATCAGAGAATTACTCAAAAATAAAAAATAAAATGCAGCACATATTATGATGTATGTCTAGTGACAAGCCTTGTGATGTTTTTGAGGCAAAGCTACAATAAACAAATGCATGATTTGTAACAGAGAGAAGAACAAGAACTCAAGGTATCTTGCTACACTAATGTACCATTCAGTCAATCTTTCTGTTTCTATTAATAAACATGTCAATTGTAATTTCCTATATTAAAAAAAATGTCAACCATAATTTTCTACTTGTAAGAGCAAGTTCTATTTAAAAGTCAGATTTGGGTACTAAAACAGCTAGTTAAACCTGACCTGCCGAGTTGATCAAAAGTCTGGTGCATACTAGTCGTTGGTTCCTGGAACTAGCATGGTTCAGTTTAGCAAAAGCACACAACAGGAATGGACTTAAAATCTAGACACGTGAGCAAGCAAACAAGGCATTAAAGTACAGACAACACTACTAAAGTTCTAACTTCAGGCTGGTGCTCACTGTATTTTCAACAGAAGCTAGTTAATTGGTTCAGGCAGCGACTAGTAGTTTAGTGCTAGAGATATACTAGTAGAAAGTGCACTTGGTGAGACACACATAAAAATGTTCGAGTTGCAGAAAACGCCTTTATACAGACCAAAACTAAACACAAGAGTGTACACAAGTTCTGAACTTCCAGGATAGATGCTACTGAATTTTCGGAGTTGTACCTCCCAGTTAACAACCTGTTACACATTACTTATTTGCATAAGCACTAGCAACTACTACTTTCGACCAAAAGATGTCCTTTCGGCTAGCCTGAAGTAGTTTGGTTCAGTTCTTCAGTTTACTGCACATTTTGACAAGAACGACAAGCAACAAACTAATAGCAGTTTGTATTTTAGAGAGCATATTCCTTATCCCCTACTGTTGCTAACTACAGCAGGTATGTTCCCTTGGTGCTATAAATTATTAATAAACTTTAGTGCACTATTTTTCTAGCCACTGAATCCCACTCACAAACCGAAGCACTTACTAGGCGTGGACATAAAATCTGAAACTGAATTTCTGTTGGTTTAATCCTTGATTTTACCATAAGCTTTGATCAAATCAGCAAGTAAACATCTCAGAGAAAAGGGTCCTTGCTACTCCAAATCCAAAATTTTACCATGAGTTAGCCATGGAACAAGTCCTGGTACTTCTCCTTGTGACCTTGCCAGCTGCTCTTCGAAGTCTGCTTCTCCCCTGTTCAGACGACTCGTCCGGCCTTCTCCTTCCTAATGCACGGCTCTCTTAGGTCCCCACCATGGTGCGAGAGCTAAGCGGGAGGCGCTCACCGCTGAAGTCACCATTGGCCGAGCTGACGGCCGGCCTCGACGCCGGGTCCTAAAGCAGCACTGTCCACCGGGAGAAAAGGGTCTTGCCCCTCTCCTTTCCTTCTCGCCGTCGTCTTCCTCATCCTCAGCAGCTCCGCCCAACCATCGCCGGCGAGGGGAGGAGGCAACCGCGAGGTGGGCGGCCGCGCGGACGAAGGGGATTTTCGGAGACGGGCTGCCGTCGAGGACGACCACCGGAACGCGGCGGCGACGCTGGCTTCAACGGGAAGAGCCAGGGACGAGCTCGTTCTAGGGTTAGGAAATGATGATTCTTTTCTCGAACCACAGCATGAGCTATGTTGTACTGTCTTGGGCCGGGCCCGTTTACGGGATTTTTTTGTGCGATGATGATTTTGCCCTGGCGGGGGCAGTAGTATGAATCATACCACTCACCTATTTGGCAGTGGTATGAATTGTTGGGAGCCTTTAGATGTACAAAAATTAACGGTTATTATTTATTTAAGGGTACCATAAAACAACCCTTATTCAATGCTTAGTGCTTGCGGTGCTCTTTTTTCTATATGAAATGCGTGCGTGCACTACAGGAACATCGGTTGCACTAATTTTTAGCTGCGCCAATATTGTACTTAACCACATTTGTGCAGACATCCTGAGATGGACACGACGACACTATATTACCTTCCTTGGACAGCAGGATAGCTTGGGACCGAGCTTTGTCTGGATCAGGAACCTTGGTAGAATTAGTGAGATCGACATCAGTACATCACATATACTGCTGAATCGGCCGTAGGGCCGTGGTAGTGCACCTCAGGAAGTCATCGTTCTTCAGTTCTAAGCTACGTGTGCCATTACCTGGCATTCCCAATACACTCGAAATCGGAATAAGAATCAGATCGTGGAACCGAGCGAGACCTACGATGCCATGACGACCACGACGGCGACATCCTTGCTCAGAATATAGCAGTGCCTCTTGCATTATAAGAACGTTTATATAAGCCCCCACTTCTACGAATCGGCACAAATTAAGGACATGCGATGTTGAGGTGGCTCTGAACCCATCTAGGATTTCCTCTTCCTCGCCGGCAACGGCCGCCAGTCCGTCCCGTCTCTGGTTTCTTTAGGGCTTTGGAGGCGTGGCAGACCACGGCCCCTCGCCAGCCGGTGGAAGATATTCGTTCTTCGTTTAGGCTTTTTTCAGTGCATTTCGCCTCTGATTTGAAATAAATATGATTTTACACCATTCCTTTAAATGTAAAGCGGGGGTCCGGCACGAATATCTGCAATTACTTATTCAGATTTCACGTATTGATCATTTTGCAGTAGAATCAAGCTTTTTGAGGGAATATTTACACTATATATAATATTCTTAGTGAACTGGATTTTTCCATTCGAATGGGATCGTACAAGGTCAGCAGTACCCTGCCATTTTGAAAAGTCCAATATCTGCTTTGAGATGGTGAAGCGGTGGTTACATCTTGAAGTTAGAATAAAATCCTTTCCACTCTATCCTCGTTGGTGCTTCTAGCGTCGACGGAGGGTGCTTGGAGTCGTGTGCCCAACGGATTTCTCGAGATCCGGTCGGTTGGTGTGGTTTTGGGTCAGTCTCTTCCGATCTCCCGGTTGCCTTCATTGGCGATGGTTACTACTCCGATGTGCTGGTCATTTGGGGCGTTAGCACGATGACTACACGTCTGTCTACTACAACAAGCTCTACCACGACAAGTTTTGACCGGTTCTGGTGTTAGAGGGGCGAGGGCAGTGGCGTGCCTTCGGCTCACGCTAGTGTTTGTAATTGTTGCTAGGTGGTCCAAATACCAATTTATATTTTGTATTAATTTTTAGACCTTTCATATTACTTTTGATGATTATTAATAGATGCGCAGAATTTTCGCAAAAAAAAATTATATAAATCCAAATTCATTTAGAAAAAAAGAACTCGCTAACTTTGGAGCGTTCATTCAAAACCATTGCACTTGCTCGTCTTTTATGAATGTGTCTAAATTATTTGTGGTTTTTCTTGCATGTGCTTATTTCTGTAGACTTCTATTTTTCTTTTGGAAAGACACGTAAGACCTGCGTGTCATTTTCGTTAAGAATTTGGAATACTACTCTTCTATGCTTTCCAAACTTTTACCTTTTTCCTCTCTTTTTTTAAAAAATCGTCCTCGACAATACATTCTGCAAAAGTTTCCCTTTAAAGTTTAAAAAGCATGTTTGCAGAGGCCATGCATGGGACAAGTACGACCGATATCTGAAGGATCAGGCGATTTCCACAGAAATAACCCTTTTGCGTAAGAATAGCACAAAATGACCCTCCAGCCAAACTATTTCACGTTTCTAACCCTTTTGTGTGGCTCCCTTCGCAAGGGCGCCACACCCTTCTATGTGGCTCCCTTCACAAGGGCGCCACACCCTTCTGTGTGGCTCCCTTCGCAAGGGCGCCACACATTCTGTCATACGTGGTGGCTCTAGCTTGTCTACCGACAATGTGTGGCGCCGCTCCCACGGGCGCCACATAGACAGGTGTAGCGCCCTTGCGAAGGGCGCCACACAAAAGGGTTAGATGCGTGAAATAGTTTGCCCGGAAGGTCATTTTGTGCGTTTTTTTCAACAAAGGGTTATTTTTGTGTAAATCGCCGAAGGATCAAAGCTGAACTCAACTAATATTTGGGGATCAACATATAGATGCCATTTCATGAAACACATTCTTGGGGCCAGCCGGGGTGGTAAACCAGCACCGTGCAGCTAGCTAGCTATGGTTGCGTGCGCCATCGAAATTCCGCGATGGAATTCTCAAAAAAAAAAAAATTCCGCGATGGATACATGAAACGAAAACAGGACATCCATCACAGCAATGTTGGTATGAACAGCTGACACTTTTTCATCCAGGCCCCAGGCATATCATTCAGCGTGCACACCTGGCTCGTAAAAGCCCCCTGCGCGCCCGGCTTTTGGTTCCCGCCTTTTCACCCGCCGCTTCCTTTTCCGCATCTGGGAAGAGCCGAGTTCAACCCATGCATTATCACATCGCTCTCTCCCGGAATGATTCCTGCCGCTGCCGCTGCCGCTGCGGTGTCGCCGGTCGGCATCGCCGCATCGGTAGTGGCTCCAAGCCTGAACCGAAGCAACAGCATGGGGACAACAACAACATGCCTTGGTCGAGGACGATGGAATCTGACGGATCCCGCTCACCAAAGTATGCGCACGCGCTGGCCATCATGGCGACAAGCATGGAGAGTCTCCTCTGCTCTTTGCCATGGCGGGCGTGCCGCCGTTCGGGCTCGAGGTGCCCATCGGCGCGTGGGGTGCCCCCTTTGCGTTTGCGCGAAGATCGTCGGGCGACGGGTGTGCGTCAAGGCAGAGACGACGGACGATCATCATACGGTAGGATAATGCAAGAAACCAGTATCGGTGTCGTGATCGTCATGGTAGCATCGTAGGTCTCTTGCGATTTGATTCTGATTCTGATTCCGAGCGTATTGGGAATGCCAGGTAATGGGACGCATAACTTACGACTGAAGAACGATGACTTCCGAGGTCCTATGGCCCATTCGTATACGTGATGTCGATCTCACTATCTCTACCAAGATTACTGATCCTCACAAAGCTAAGCTCCAAGCTATCCAAATCATTTGGACCAAATGTCCAAGGGAGGTAATTCGTGTCGTCGTGTTCCATCTCTGGATGCTTGGTTGTTTGCACAAGTGTGGTTTACTTACAAGATGTACCGCTGTTAACTGTTGTTGCTGATGTTCCCGTACTGCACGCATTCTCGTTCTTTAAGAAAAGAGCACGAGCACTAAGCATTGACTAGTGTCATACCGTAATGGGTTCGACCTTTGTTCTTTGGCCTTTGGGCAGAGTATCAACCGGATGCTTGCGTGGTATATTTCAGACAAAGGGCTGAACAAGTGGAGCCAGGATGTTTTTTTTTGCGAAGCACAATACAAACGTAGGTGCTCACATATACGTACATACATTTACCTCTATGAACGCACGCACGTAAAAGGATTTTTTTTACATTTGGCAAAACTAATGTTTCGTCTCGCCCTCCAACAATTTTTTTACGAAGTCTGGCCCTTTGGTTCGTTGCCAACGAGGATGTAGCTGAAATAGTGCAAGTCGGCCCGAGCATCCCTGCTGGAATTTGGGGCATTTGGCCTTTGGCCCATGGCCCATTATCAAATTCTGAAACTCACATGGCCCATTCCAATAATCAGTGGCAGCACTAGTGGGGGCTGAAGTTTAGTCCCACATTGCTAGTTGGGAGGGAGTTGGAGTGGTATATAAGGTGGGCTGTTGTAGTCCTAGTAAGTGAGTAAGAAGAGAGAGAGCCCTCGCGCACTCCTCCTCCTCCGCCGCCCGCCTCGCTACGCCTCGCCTCGTCGCGGCGCGTTGCGGGAATCTCGCCGAGCCGAGCTTATCTTTTTGCTGTTTGGGAAATTAATTGTGTAATCAATTTTGAGTCATTAACGGACGCGTTACTCAGCCGTTTTGCCTTCCGGTTTTTCTCGGATCGTGGCCGTGCCGACTCTGGACGTGGCTGCGCCCCACGACTTTCCCGAACCGCACTATATAAGACCCCGCGCAACCCTAGCCGCCGTAACTAGACGCATACGCGACTACCTGTTTCCGGCTCATTGCGCCGCCGCCTTCGTCTTCCTCATCCCGTCCGTCGGCGTGCACCGACCGCCGGGACAAGAGGCCTCCGGAACCCCGCCTCTCGTGAACCCGTACGGTGAGGGGCAATCGGGTTTTTGGGGAGCGCTCCGGCGCGACTACCGGCATCACGACGTCGTCATCGGACGACGAGTTCCTCCACACCGACAACTTCTTCCCCGGACCTCGCCGACTTCTTCGGCAACCTCAACATGGGCGACAACGACGCTGCTGCAAAGTATGTGATCTTGTCGTTTCTCTTTCAGTTTCTGTTAGAGTTTCTTCTTCTAGTTTGTGTGGTAGATGTGATCAGTTTACCTTGTTTAGACGTGATCTGTTCATCTACCTTACTAATCTGCATGATTAGTTTATTTGTTATTTTCGTAGTCATGATTTATCAATTACTTGTACGGATTATTTCATATGGATATTTGCTTATATATTCAACAATCCAAAAACCTGATTATAGGCAAATCAATTCAAGCAGCGTTGCTGCCGCTACTCGACCTCCCCTCTTTGATGGTATGCATTACAAGAGGTGGCGCACAAAGGCGGTTCTATGGTTTACAAACCTAGGCTATTTTAGCGCCACAGATGCTAGACCTGAGGGGCCTCTCTCTGCAGAGGAGCAGGAAAAGTTTGAAAAGGTCGACGCCATGTTTAAGGCGGCCTTGTTCAGCATTCTTGGGGACAACATTGTTGACCCGTACATGGCTTTCGACCATGGTAAAGATGCGTGGGATGCGCTCGAGGCCAAATTTGGGGTCTCGGACGCTGGCACTGAACTGTATGTCATGGAGCAATTCTATGACTACAGGATGACTGATGAGCGCTCCGTGGTTGAGCAGGCTCATGAGATTCAGTCCCTTGCCAAAGAACTCGAGCAGTTTAAGTGTACCTTACCGGACAAATTTGTGGCCGGTGACATTATTGCCAAGCTTCCTCCTTCGTGGAGGAACTTTGCTACTTCTCTGAAACATAAGAGACAAGAGTTTTCCGTTTCGGATCTCATTGGCTCGCTTCATGTGGAAGAGAAGGC
This sequence comes from Lolium rigidum, assembly GCF_022539505.1. Classification (NCBI taxonomy): domain Eukaryota; kingdom Viridiplantae; phylum Streptophyta; class Magnoliopsida; order Poales; family Poaceae; genus Lolium; species Lolium rigidum. Next base: position 184,915,169 of record NC_061512.1, on the reverse strand, counting down.
GAGAGCAAAGGACACACGCGCTCGTAGTTTTGAGGGAGGTTCTAGTGCCAATGTGGTACAGAAGAAGAACTTCCAATCTCACAAGTCTAAGAATAAGAACAATGGAAAAGGCAAGTTTGACATGAAGAACAAAGCCTCCAACTCAACCAACTTCAAGAGGAAGACTCCTTATAAGAAGAAAGGGAACTGCCATGTTTGTGGCGCTCCCGGACATTGGGCTCCCGATTGCCCGTAACGCCATGATCGGCGTGAGAACAGCGGCAAGTCCGCAAATGTTGTTATTGGTGTTGATACCGAGATGAAGGACGTTGGGTACGGTACTTCTCCTACTGTCCTTTCAGTATGTAATTCTCCTGATTGGTGGATAGACACCGGAGCCAATACACATGTATGTTCCGATGTCTCTATGTTTTCTTCTTATCAGGTCGCAAGGACTTCTTCCGTGCTGATGGGAAACGGCTCACGTGCTTCGTTCGTGGTGTTGGTACGGTGGATCCGAAGTTTACTTCGGGAAAGACCATCCAGCTGTAGAATGTGCAAAGCACGTTCCTTCCATTAATAAGAATCTCGTTAGCGGATCGCTTTTATGTCGAGATGGTTTTAAGTTGGTTTTTGAGTCCAATAAAGTTGTAATTTCCAAGTGTGGACAATTTGTTGGAAAGGGTTATGTGTGCGGAGGCTTGTTCCGCTTATCTTTGTCGACTTATGTACTCAAATTATTAATCATGTTTGCAATGATAGTGAGTCCGATATTTGGCATTCACGACTTTGTCATATTAATTTTGGGTGCATGACGCGGCTAGCGAATATGAATATAATTCCGAAATTTGCTACTGTCAATAAATCCAAATGCCAAGTATGTGTGCAAGCTAAGCAACCACGTAAGTCTCATAAGACTGCGGAGGCAAGAGACTTGGCACCGCTGGAACTTATACATTCGGATCTTTGTGAAATGAATGGTGAATTGACAAAAGGAGGGAAAAGATACTTCATGACTTTAATTGATGACTCTACTCGATATTGTTATGTGTATCTCCTGAAATCTAAAGATGAAGCTCCTAATTACTTCAAAATCTTTAAAGCTGAAGCAGAAAACCAACTTGATCGAAAGATCAAGCGGCTAAGGTCTGATCGTGGTGGAGAGTATTTTTCCAACGAGTTTGATTCTTTTTGTGCGGAACATGGTATTATTCATGAGAGGACGCCTCCCTACTCACCTCAGTCAAATGGGGTGGCCGAAAGAAAGAACCGTACTCTAACTGATTTGGTTAACGCCATGTTAGATACATCGGATCTATCCAAGGTATGGTGGGGGGAGGCGATATTGACTGCATGTCATGTCCTAAACCGTGTCCCCACAAAGAACAAAACCATTACCCCTTTTGAGGAATGGGAAAGGAAAAGGTTGAAACTCTCTTATCTACGAACTTGGGGCTGTTTGGCAAAAGTAAATGTGCCGATACCCAAGAAGCGCAAGCTTGGACCAAAAACCGTGGATTGTGTTCTTCTGGGATATGCTTTTCATAGCATTGGCTACAGATTTTTGATAGTAAAATCTGAGGTATCCGACATGCATGTTGGTACAATTATGGAGTCGAATGATGAGACTTTCTTTGAGGACATCTTTCCTATGAAAGAAACGTCTAGCTCATCAATTCAGGAGATGCCCAGTTCATCTACTCAGGAATTATTTCCTGAACCTACCATGGCTATAGAACACTTTGGGAATCCTATGGAGGATGACAATGAAGCTCCCAAAAGGAGCAAGAGACAGAGGACTGCAAAGTCCTTTGGACATGATTACATTGTGTACCTCGTGGACGATACTCCCACTTCTATCTCAAAAGCCTATGCATCTCAGGATGCTGACTACTGGAAGGAAGCTGTCCGTAGCGAGATGGATTCCATCTTAGCTAATGGAACTTGGGAGGTTACTGATCGTCCTTATGGGTGCAAACCTGTAGGATGCAAGTGGGTGTTCAAGAAAAAGCTTAGGCCCGATGGTACTATTGAAAAGTACAAGGCACGACTTGTGGCCAAGGGTTATACTCAGAAAGAAGGCGAAGACTTCTTTGATACATACTCACCTGTAGCTCGACTGACCACTATTCGAGTACTACTTTCCTTGGTTGCCTCTCATGGTCTTCTCGTTCATCAAATGGATGTTAAGACTGCTTTCCTAAATGGAGAGCTTGAAGAGGAAATTTATATGGAACAGCCTGATGGATTTGTAGTAGATGGTCAAGAAGGAAAGGTGTGTAAACTACTGAAGTCTCTGTATGGGCTTAAGCAAGCGCCTAAGCAATGGCATGAGAAGTTTGAAAGAACTTTAATCGCTAAAGGCTTTGTTGTAAACGAAGCTGACAAGTGTGTATACTATCGCCATGGTGGGGGCGAGGGAGTTATTCTTTGTCTCTATGTCGATGACATATTGATATTTGGAACCAGCCTTACTGTGATTAAGGAGGTCAAGGAGTTCCTATCTCGTTGTTTTGAGATGAAGGACTTGGGAGTAGCTGATGTGATCTTAAACATCAAGCTGCTGAAGGATGACGATGGTGGGATTACATTGCTTCAGTCCCACTATGTGGAAAAGATCCTGAGTCGCTTTGGGTATAGCGACTGCAAATCTTCTCCAATGCCTTATGATCCTAGTGTGATAATTCGTAAGAATAAAAGGATTGCTAGAGATCAATTGCGATATTCGCAAATCATTGGCTCGCTTATGTATTTAGCCAGCGCCACGAGGCCCGACATCTCCTTTGCTGTAAGTAAACTCAGCCGTTTTGTGTCTAGACCTGGAGATGTTCATTGGCATGCTCTTGAAAGAGTTTTGCGCTATTTGAAAGGCACTGCGAGTTATGGCATTCACTATACTGGGTATCCAAGGGTACTTGAGGGTTATAGTGATGCAAATTGGATATCTGATGCTGATGAAACTAAGGCCACAAGTGGTTATTTGTTTACACTTGGAGGTGGCGCTGTTTCCTGGAAGTCTTGCAAGCAGACCATCATTACGAGGTCAACTATGGAAACAGAAATCACAGCATTAGACACAGCCACTGTTGAAGCAGAGTGGCTTCGTGAGCTCTTGATGGACTTGCCTGTGGTTGAGAAACCAATACCCGCTATTCCTATGAACTGTGATAATCAAACTATGATCGTCAAAGTAAACAGTTCTAAGGATAATATGAAGTCATCAAGGCATGTGAAGAGGAGACTGAAAACTGTCAGGAAAATGAGAAACTCCGGAGTTATAGCGTTGGATTATATCCATACATCTAGAAACCTGGCAGACCCCTTCACAAAGGGACTATCACGAAATGTGATAGAAAATGCATCGAGGGAGATGGGTATGAGACCCACACTATGAGCTGCCCACGGTGGTAACCCACTTTATGTGATCGGAGATCCCGTGAATTAGAGCTCGGGAGACAAGCTGTTGGTCAGCTGGGAGGAGAGTATATATCCCTATAGCAATTTTACCACTCCGTAAGATGCAATACTCTCCTAATCTGCATGGCAGGATGATAATTATCTTAATGTGTTCTAAGTGGCTTATTTTAGCAAAGATGTTGTCTTGCAGAACATCTTTTGAAGAACACACCTATATGAGTCTGATTGTTAAACGTCGCAATCTATGAGAGTTGGGTGCTCTCTAGTAAACTCATGAAAGGCCCTGGAGTATGACGTATAAGCTCCAAACCGCGAGGAAGCCTCGCGGCAGCCTAGTATCGGTCTAGGCTTTGTATGAAGCTAGTGCGCGGAAAACTTGTAGTTCAAGGCATAGTCCACTATCCAAGTTGCAATCTAGTGTAATATGAAGCTTTAAGTGGAAGTTCAACTTAACAAGTCTCCACGACATACCGGTATATAAAACAATGTTCGGAAACTTATTGATGAGATGTGCCAATGAGAGTTTGTGGGGGATTGCTGGAATTTGGGGCATTTGGCCTTTGGCCCATGGCCCATTATCAAATTCTGAAACTCACATGGCCCATTCCAATAATCAGTGGCAGCACTAGTGGGGGCTGAAGTTTAGTCCCACATTGCTAGTTGGTGTAGGATAACGTTGCATAGAAAACAAAAAATTTCCTACCGCGAACACGCAATCCAAGCCAAGATGCAATCTAGAAGACGGTAGCAACGAGGGGATTATCGAGTCTCACCCTTGAAGAGATTCCAAAGCCTACAAGATGAGGCTCTTGTTGCTGCGGTACACGTTCACTTGCCGCTTGCAAAAGCGCGTAGAAGATCTTGATCACCGGCGCCACGAACGGGCAGCACCTCCGTACTTGGTCACACGTTCGGTTGTTGATGAAGACGACGTCCACCTCCCGTTCCAGTGGGCAGCGGAAGTAGTAGCTCCTCTTGAATCCGACAGCACGACGACGTGGTGTCGGTGGCGGTGGAGAACTCCGGTGGAGCTTCGCTTAAGCTTGCGGGAGCTATGGAGGAGAGGGGGGCGGCTAGGGTTTGGGAGGGGGTGGCCGGCCACTTGGGGGGTGCGGCCAGGTGGTGGTCTTAAGGTGGCCGGCCCCCTCCCCTTGTCCCTCATTATATAGGTGGAAGCCCCAAGGGTTGGACTACAAGTCTCCGAATAAGACCCGAACCCAAAACCTTCCATATGATAGGGAAACCTACCCAAGCTAGGACTCCCACTAGAGGTGGGAGTTCCACCTTCCATGGAGGGGATGGCCGGCCCCCCTTGGGGGAGTCCACTTGGGACTCCTCCCCCTCTAGGGTTGGCCGGCCATGGAGGTGGAGTCCCTCCGGGACTCCACCTTCCTTGGTGGTTTCTTCCGGACTTTTCTAGAACCTTCTAGAACCTTCCATAGAACCTTCCGAATCATTTTAAATCACATAAAATGACATCCTATATATGAATCTTATTCTCCGGACCATTCCGGAACTCCTCGTGATGTCCGGGATCTCATCCGGGACTCCGAACAAATATTCGAACTCCATTCCATATTCAAGTTCTACCATTTCAACATCCAACTTTAAGTGTGTCACCCTACGGTTCGCGAACTATGCGGACATGGTTGAGTACTCACTCCGACCAATAACCAATAGCGGGATCTGGAGATCCATAATGGCTCCCACATATTCAACGATGACTTTAGTGATCGAATGAACCATTCACATACGATACCAATTCCCATTGTCACGCGATATTTTACTTGTCCGAGGTTTGATCTTCGGTATCACTCTATACCTTGTTCAACCTCGTCTCCTGACAAGTACTCTTTACTCGTACCGTGGTATGTGGTCTCTTATGAACTTATTCATATGCTTGCAAGACATTAGACGACATTCCACCGAGAGGGCCCGGAGTATATCTATCCGTCATCGGGATGGACAAATCCCACTCGTTGATCCATATGCCTCAACTCATACTTTCCGGATACTTAATCCCACCTTTATAACCACCCATTTACGCAGTGGCGTTTGGTGTAATCAAAGTACCTTTCCGGTATAAGTGATTTACATGATCTCATGGTCATAAGGACTAGGTAACTATGTATCGAAAAGCTTATAGCAAATAACTTAATGACGAGATCTTATGCTACGCTTAATTGGGTGTGTCCATTACATCATTCATACAATGATATAACCTTGTTATTAATAACATCCAATGTTCATGATTATGAAACTAATCATCCATTAATCAACAAGCTAGTTAAGAGGCATACTAGGGACTCTTTGTTGTCTACATATCACACATGTACTAATGTTTCGGTTAATACAATTATAGCATGATATATAAACATTTATCATAAACATAAAGATATAAATAATAACCACTTTATTATTGCCTCTAGGGCATATCTCCTTCAATCTCCCACTTGCACTAGAGTCAATAATCTAGATTACATTGTAATATAACTAACACCCATGGCATTCTGGTGTTGGTCATGCTTTGCCCTAGGGAGAGCTTTAGTCAACGGATCTGCTACATTCGGATCGGTGTGTACTTTGCAAATCTTTACTTCTCCATCTTCGATGTACTCGCGAATCGAGTGGTAACGCAGCTTGATATGCTTCAGCCTCTTATGTGACCTTGGCTCTTGTGCATTGGCGATGGCACCCATGTTATCACAGTAGATGATTAATGGGTCCAATGCACTAGGAACCACACCGATCTCTACAATGAACCTCTTCATCCATACCGCTTCTGATGAAGCCTCCGAAGCCGCTATGTACTCGATTCCGTTGAAGACTTCGCCACCGTGCACCGCTTCGAGCTTGCCCGACCTATCTGCAGCACCATTCAATATAAACACGTACCCGGATTGTGACTTAGAGTCATCGGGATCGGTGTTCCAACTTGCATCGGTGTAACCACTTACAACGAGCTCTTGGTCACCTCCATAACAAAGAAACATATCCTTAGTTCTTTTCAAGTACTTCAGGATATTCTTGACCGCTGTCCAATGTTCCATTCCTGGATCACTTTGATATCTGGCTAGTCAAACTAACAACATGTGCTATATCCGGTCTAGTACATAGCATGGCATACATGATAGATCCCATCTGCCGAGGCATAGGGGATATTACTCATCCTTTCTCTTTCTTCTGCCGTAGCCGGTCCTTGAGTCTTACTCAAAACCTTGCCTGGTAACATAGGTAAGAACCCTTTCTTACTTTCGTCCATTCTAAACTTCTTTAGAATCTTGTGCAGATATGTACTCTGTGATAGCCCTATTAGGCGTCTTGATCTATCTCTATAAATCTTGATGCCTAATATATACGATGCTCCACCAAGGTCTTTCATTGAAAAACTATTATTCAAATAACCTTTAACACTGCTTAATAGTTCTATATCATTCCCGATCAATAATATGTCATCTACATATAATATCGGGAATGCTACAGAGCTCCCACTCACTTTCTTGTAAATACAGGCCTCTCCATGACACTGTATAAACCCGAAGTCTTTGATCACCTTATCAAAGCGTCGGTTCCAACTTCTTGATGCTTGCTTCAGTCCATAGATTGAACGCTGAAGTTTGCATATTTTGTTAGCATTTTTAGGATCGACAAAACCTTTGGGTTGTACCATATACAACTCTTCCTCAATGTCTCCATTAAGGAACGCCGTTTTGACATCCATCTGCCAAATCTCATAATCGAAAAATGCAGCTATTGCTAACAAAATCCTTACAGATTTTAGCTTCGCTACAGGTGAGAAAGTCTCATCGTAGTCAACTCCTTGAATTTGTCGGAAACCCTTTGCGACAAGCCGAGCTTTGTAGACAGTAATATTACCATCGGCATCTATTTTTCTCTTGAAGATCCATTTATTCTCGACAGCCTTTCGGCTATCAGGTAAGTCTACCAAAGTCCATACTTTGTTATCATACATGGATCCCATTTCGGATTTCATGGCTTCTTGCCATTTGTTGGAATCCGGGCTCATCATCGCTTCTTCATACGTCGCAGGGTCCTCATCATTGTTATCCACAATCATGACATTTAGACAAGGATCATACCAATCGGGAGTGGCACGCTCCCTTGTCGATCCGCGAGGTTCGTAGTTTCCTCGTTTGAAGTTTCATGATCATTATCATTAGCTTCCTCTCGTTGCCGGTGTAGGCGGTACATGTACAACTTCCGGTACTGCGCTACTCTGATCAACGAGTATAGATTCATCAATCTCATCGAGTTCTACTTTCCTTCCATTCACTTCTTTAGTGAGAAATTCTTTCTCAAGAAAGGTTCCGTTCTTAGCAACAAAGATTTTGCCTTCGGATCTGTGATAGAAAGTGTACCCTATAGTTTCCTTAGGGTATCCTATGAAGACGCATTTCTCCGCTTTGGGTTCTAGCTTGTCCGGTTGTAACTTCTTTACATAGGCTTCGCAACCTCAAACTTTCAGGAACGACAGCTTAGGTTTCTTATTAAACCATAATTCATACGGTGTCGTTTCTACGGATTTTGATGGTGCTCTATTTAAAGTGAATGCGGCTGTCTCTAATGCATAACTCCAAAATGATAACGGAAAATCAGTAAGAGACATCATAGAACGAACCATATCTAAGAGAGTTCGATTACGACGTTCGGACACACCGTTTCGCTGAGGTGTTCCCGGCGGTGTCAATTGTGAAAGTATTCCGCATTTCTTTAAATGCATGCCAAACTCATAACTCAGATATTCACCTCCACGATCAGATCGTAGAAATTTAATCTTCTTGTTACGTTGATTTTCTACTTCACTTTGGAATTCCTTAAACTTCTCGAAAGTTTCGGATTTATGTTTCATGAAATAGATATACCCATATCTACTCAGATCATCCGTGAAGGTTAGAACATAATGATAACCACCGCGCGATGCTACGCTCATTGGTCCGCACACATCGGTATGTATGATTTCCAATAAGTCAAGAGCTCGCTCCATCATACCGGAAAATGGAGTCTTAGTCATTTTACCCATTAGACATGCTTCGCATCTATCAAGTGACTCAAAGTCAATTGATTCAAGTAATCCATCGGTATGGAGTTTCTTCATGCGTTTCACTCCAATATGACCAAGACGACGATTGCCACATATAAGTAGAATTATCATTCAATTTAATTCGCTTAGCATCAACGTTATGTATATGCGTATCACT
>NC_061512.1:184822717-184906454 GCF_022539505.1 Lolium rigidum | reverse complement strand
TGCTAAAAAGGATTGGGCCACTCGCTGCAATTGTTACTCTCGCACTTTACTTACTCGTACTTTATTCAACTGTTACATCAAAACCCCCTGAATACTTGTCTGTGAGCATTTATAGTGAATCCTTCGTCGAAACTGCTTGTCAACACCTTCTGCTCCTGTTATCACCAGATTTTGGCCAAATCAGGAGATGGGCCGTAAGGGAGATGGGCTTGGAAGATTACATGTGGAAGATCTCTGAAGCGGCCTTGCACGAAGAGTTTGGGCTGGATTGCCCGTGTATCTGTAATATAGTAGATTGCATCTTAGATTAAAAGATAGAGTTTTACCCGTGCACGGTTAGGTGCACACCTAAATTAGAAAGTCCCCTGGACTATAAATATGTATCTAGGGTTTATGAAATAAACAACAACCAACGTTCAACACAAATCAATCTCGGCGCATCGCCAACTCCTTCGTCTCGAGGGTTCCTTCCGGTAAGCACCATGCTGCCTAGATCGCATCTTGCGATCTAGGCAAGACAAGCTTATTTCGTTGTTCATGCGTTGCTCGTATCGAAGCCTTTTTGATGGCGAGCAACGTAGTTATCTTAGATGTGTTAGGGTTAGCATTGCTCTTCGTATCATATGCTGTCGTAGTGCAACCCTTATACATCTAGCCGCCCTTACACCTATCTTAGGTGTAGGGGCGGCACCCCGCTTGATCATTATTTAGTAGATCCGATCCGTTACGGTTGCTCCTTGTTCTTCAAGGATTAGTTTAATATCTGCAATAGTTAGGCCTTACAAAGGGTTGGAGGATCCAGCGACGCGTAGGGTGTCGTTTGCTAGCCCTAGACAGGACGTTCCGAGGATCAACCTCGTGTTGGTTTTTAGGCCTTGTCTAGGACCGGCTTACGATCACCGTACGTGACCGCGAGGCCCAATCATGAGTAGGATGATCCGATTATGCGGTGAAAACCCTAAATCGTCGTAGATCATTTTAGCTTTATTCTGATCAAGCAGGACCACCATATATTCGTGCACCTCGTACGAATCATGGGTGGATCGGCTCCTTGAGCCGATTCACAGGATAACCTGAGAGCCGATCGAGGCTCGTATTTAATGTTTACGTGTATGCCATGCAGGAAACTAAGCGAGGCATCTCCATCACCTTCCCGACCAGGTATAGGTCAGGTGGCACGCCCTTGCACCAGCATCGGACGTGCGTACCAGAGGCTTTGCGGGCCGTCGCTCGGAGGGACCTGGGCCAGCCGCAGCCCTAAGTTGTTCCCGGCTCTACTGTGTTGCCCGTCGCTACTCGCCGGTGGGTTTCTGACCGCAACACATTCTGGCACGCCCGGTGGGACCAGCTTCGACATCAACCACATCGCCATCTACATCTGAGATGGCGGACGGCACCCCAGTCACGTACGAGGATCTGACCGACGAGCTCAAGAAGAAGTATGACGAGGTCAAAGCTATCCTCGAGGCCGACCTCATCGGCTCTATTCACAGAACCCGTTCCCATGGCATCAGGTGGAAAGGGTTCTCGCCTGATGGTGCGCTCGATGGAATAGACCTGTCTGCCCCGTCGGAAGAACGCACCGAGTCCCTGCGTCAGAGATTAACTACATGGTGGCTCACTCGCTACACCGCCACTCGAGAACCTCGGTGAACACTTTGGAGCGTGTCGCTCTTCGGGTGATCCAGAGATCATGAGGCACCAGTACTCTCCGTCAGGACCAGCTCTCGGGACACACCAAGGAGAGATGCCACTCCAGTCCCGTCCACCGCTGCCATTTGCGTTGGCAGCACCAGAGGTGCCGAATTCACCGGCATTCGTCGTCTACAAGATCGGTGGTGACCCTAGCGACTGCCAGTTCTTGCATGAGGCGCCTAAGGAGATCCCTCACGGGTACATGTGCACGTACGTGCCGACCGCGGTAATCGGGCACTCACAAACCAGGCCGCGACAGCGAGGGACTTCGGAAAAGCAGGAGGAACGTCAGCGACAGATCTTGAGAAGCAGACGTGGCTAGCTAAATATGCCACCACGACGAACCTCCAGAGCTCAGCTCCTGCAGTTGGCTCAGAGCTAGAAAAGCAAGCATGGCTGGCTAAGTACGCCACCCCGGCGAATCTTCAGAGTTCGACTCCTGCAGCCAGCACCGCGGATCAGATCAGCACGATCCTGAGGGACCAATTCGGCATGGTGCCAAAAAGGAGGACAATCGGCTATTCCAAGCCGTACCCCGATGAATACGAGTTGGTCCCGCTGCCACCCAAGTATCGGCTCCCTGACTTCTCCAAGTTCAGTGGATCAGATGGTTCCAGCTCCATCGAGCATGTGAGCCGATACTTGGCACAGCTAGGAACGGCCTCAGCGTCGGATCCACTACGCGTGAGGTTCTTCGCGCAGTCCCTCACGGGATCGGCTTTCGGGTGGTACACTTCATTGCCACCGGACTCGATCCGAACTTGGAAGCAGTTGGAAGAACAGTTCCACATGCAGTTTCACTCAGAAGCTTCCGAGGCCGGCATTGCCGATCTAGCTCAAATACGCCAGAAGCGTGGAGAAACCGTGGCGGAATACGTCCAGCGCTTCAGAAATCTGAGGAACCGATGTTATTCGGCTCGTGTGACTGAGAAAGAAGCAGTCGAGTTGGCAGTGGTGGGCCTTGCCTCACAAATCAAGGATATGGTCTCCCAAGCAGACTACCCTTCACTGGCGCACATGGTTTAGAAACTGTCAGCATATGAACAGCACCATCCGGACTTGTACCAGGACAAATTCAAGCGTGCGGTAGTCCTGGTTGAGGCAGATGAAGACGAAGGCTCGCGGGAGATCAAGAGGTAGCAAGTGGCTGAATGGACTCGGGGGGCAAACCCCGTGTCCTGCAAATGGGTAAAGCCACCAGGTCCGCCCAGAGGGTTCGATTTTAACGTGACTAAAACGGAGCAAATCTTCGACCTCCTACTCAAGGAAAAGCAGTTGAAGATACCCGAAGGCCTCAAAATCCCCACGGTTCAGGAGCTGAACGGAAAGCCATACTGCAAATGGCATAACTCGGTCTCCCATGCCACCAACGACTGCAGGGTGTGGCGTCAGCAGATCCAAATGGCGATAGAACAAGGACGTCTGATTTTCAACCAGTACGCCATGAAGGTCGACACTCACCCCTTCCCCGCCGTTAACATGGTGGAGTGCACTTACCCCGAAGGTTGCCGCCCGAGATCCTCGTTCGGCATCAACATGGTAGGACCTGGGCACCACTCTGGCAAGGATGGAGACGAGGGCAGCTGCTCTCGTAGCAAGGACACAGAGGAGGCCGCTCCACGCGATCGGCTCCGTCACGACGGCAAGCGCTACGTCACAGAGGGAGAAGTGAGGAACATAAGATATCAGCGACCTCTCTCTGATCACCTCCTCAATAAATATGTGAGTCAATATAGCCAACGCCGACGATCCAGCGACGATGATGAAAGAGATCGTCTGGATAGAGAAGCCAGAAGACATCGTCGGCATGATCGCGATGAGGAGGAGTACGAGCGCCGTGCCAAGGAAAAGTCAAGGGAACAAGACGACGAGGATAGGCACTGGGACTGTCCCTTCTTCAGACACTGCTGGGATTCAGGAATGAGCCGATTGCCTACAATCGGCAATTGCCCAGAATGTAGACATAAGAGGAAGGATGCAGCTAATGTGTCCGTGTTCAAACGTCTAGGGCCTCTCCCACCACAAAGCAAACGCGCTGAGTCCCCTCAGATGGAAGATCTCGAGGATTTGGAAGACGAGGGAGAAGAAGAAGAAGACAGGTACCACCGACCAAGGTGGTGCCCTGATGGACTCAGCCGTTCCCAGAAGCGTAGGGTTCAGCGATTGCACGGCTTGGAGGAAGCCGAAAGGTTATACCTGCACACGCTAAGAAAGGCGCGGCCTGATCTGGCCGCGAAAATTCAGCGAACCCTGGATGAAGAGGGTCGACCACAGAAGATGGTGTGGCGCCCCAAGCAAAGGAAAGCCGATGATGAGACATCGGCTGGCACAAACATGGTGTTCGTCCTTCCGACGGAGCTTAGTGCTCCAGGATTACACAAGGCACCCAATTTGGACGACTGCGAGCACATCGACGTGACGAAGGGCAGGGTTAGGCTGGTCTTATCCACTGGCCTGACCGTGCAGCAAGAACGAACCAATGAGCAAACGTGGCGAGGCCGATCCTTGGGATCGGCCCCCAAAGATATATGAAGGAAAATTACAAAACCTTCATTGAGCGCTTCGATCAATATGGAGGCCGATTCCAGCAATCGGCCAAAATTATCCTCACCACATGTTCTGCTTGGATCTACTGGGCACCGGTTTTACGTCGGCTGATGAGTTAGGAAAAATCAACATTGGGCCTACCGGAGTCGACGTGCAAATACGATGCTTTGGCTAAATTACAGAGCCGATATCTGCAGTTCCCTGACAGATTCGGCTCGGGGGGCACCTAATCAGGTGAACATGTGAAGCGAACATGCGAAATGTTGGGGGCCGATAGAAAAATCGGCCAGTAAAAAAAAATTCATGATACACAGCCGATGCGTAGCCATCGACTCTAGTTCAATTACACAGGATCTACCGGATCTCGACCAAGTCCAGTTCATGGTTGATATACAGCCGATGCATAGCCATCGACTCTAGTACAATTACACAAGACCTACCGGCTACGTGCTCAGGGCTCAGATTTTAGCCAAGATGGTTTTCAGTTCGGCTTCAAGAGTTTCTGGGAATGTACAATGAGAGCAGCCTCGGCTGCAATGAGCCGACAACCCTTTGCGCTAGTTCAGCGGTAACAACAGTTTGGCTGACTCTTCATGGTGGCTGTCTCGGATTACCAGATTACCTGAGGTTAAAGCCTTTTTGTTTGACCCGTGCATCCTCGCCGGTATTCTCGCCTTGATTAAGGCTCGGGGGGCAGCTCGCCCTGAAAAATCTTTGCTCTGGAGAGCCGATTTTGTTGGAATCGGCCGGTTCTGCATTATAACTTGGAAGCCGACGGTGATACATTTGGCTGATTCATCACTGTTCTCGCCTTGGATGAGGCTTGGGGGGCAACTTTCCCGAAAGGTTCTTGGCTCTGGAGGGCCAATTTAGTTGGAATCGGCTGGCTCTACATCGCAATTGTCCTGAAGAATGGTGCTTTTGTTACAGAGTTATCAGTTTCAGCATCCAAGCTGATTCAGCGACAGTTCCAGGGTTCTCTTAAAGACGCCTGCTCAAGACCAAATTGCCGGCCTGCTGCGATCGGCTGTACCAAGTGCTATCGTCATCGGTGGAGCTGGCTAGCTTGGAGGGATGACTGAATTGGCCTGTCTCGCAGATTATCGTGAGAGACCGATGCGTTGCCATTAGTCATTGAGCATTGATTAGGCTAACAGTCGACAAAGTCAGATGAGGAAAAAATCAGCTAAATCAGCATAGAGGACATCGGCAAAATCAAAGGAAGTTTTTCATTGATAATATAAATTTCTTACAAAGAGAAGCCAATTGTTCAACAAAAAGGAACAGATTACTACTGCTAATCCTATGCTAGTAGGTCCCTACTCTAAGGGCTGTTGCTGTCTTCGCCGTCGCTGGGGTAGCTGACGTCATTGCTGCTGTCGACGAGTTCCTCGTTGCTGCTATCGTAACCTTCAGCGGAGGCTTCTTCTTCGTCATCGTCATCGTCCTCATCTGACCAAGCCCAGCCACGGATGCGCTTTGGCGGCGGTTCGTCGGAGGAGGTGTCGTCCTCCTGTTCCTTCTTCGTGTCGGAGGAGATGTCTTCATCTTCGTCATCCTCTTCTTCTTCTTTGGTGATGGAGGTGAATTTGCCCCGGAAGGGAGGGTCGTCGTCATCGCTCTCCGCCTCCAGCGCTCCGTCAATCAGGAACCAGAGGTCATCCTCCCCGTCAGTTAGGGGCATGGCCCCATCTGACCAGACGAGGTCCTCGCCCTCTGGCACGAAATCGAAGTCCCACTCCCGCTCGTCCCAATGCTTGGGAGCGCGCCGGTTGTACGCCTCCATCTGGTTGTGCCCTGGAATCGACTCGCTTGAGGAAGAGGATTGGAGAGAAACGGAAGAGGAGGAAGAGGACGACATGGCTATGGAAGGAGAGGGTTTTTTGGTGCCGATAGCTAGAACAGAGGAAGGGGATGAAGAGGGCTAATCAATCGGCACAGTTAAATCAGGAGGAGCCTAGTGGAGATTTAATGCCATTGCAGCTTCCGAGGAGGTGATGCTAAAGCTATTAAGTTTTACAGAGAGGCTGAGAAGACAAGGCATCATGATGGAGGATACTGCGGCGGTTCTGCTCTGCCACGACATGACCCTTCGAAGGAAAAACAGAGTGGTTTTGAAATTATCATTACCAAAACCAGGGGGGCATGTGTTATCACCAGATTTTGGCCAAATCAGGAGATGGGCCGTAAGGGAGATGGGCTTGGAAGATTACATGTGGAAGATCTCGCGAGCGGCCTTGCACGAAGAGTTTGGGCTGGATTGCCCGTGTATCTGTAATATAGTAGATTGCATCTTAGATTAAAAGATAGAGTTTTACCCGTGCACGGTTAGGTGCACACCTAAATTAGAAAGTCCCCTGGACTATAAATATGTATCTAGGGTTTATGAAATAAACAACAACCAACGTTCAACACAAATCAATCTCGGCGCATCGCCAACTCCTTCGTCTCGAGGGTTCCTTCCGGTAAGCATCATGCTGCCTAGATCGCATCTTGCGATCTAGGCAGCACAAGCTTATTTCGTTGTTCATGCGTTGCTCGTCATCGAAGCCTTTTTGATGGCGAGCAACGTAGTTATCTTAGATGTGTTAGGGTTAGCATTGTTCTTCGTATCATATGCTCGTCGTAGTGCAACCCTTATACATCTAGCCGCCCTTACACCTATCTTAGGTGTAGGGGCGGCACCCGCTTGATCATTATTTAGTAGATCCGATCCGTTACGGTTGCTCCTTGTTCTTCAAGGATTAGTTTAATATCTCGCAATAGTTAGGCCTTACAAAGGGTTGGAGGATCCAGCGACGCGTAGGGTGTCGTTTGCTAGCCCTAGACGAGGACGTTCCGAGGATCAACCTCGTGTTGGTTTTTAGGCCTTGTCTAGGACCGGCTTACGATCACCGTACGTGACCGCGAGGCCCAATCGTGAGTAGGATGATCCGATTATGCGGTGAAAACCCTAAATCGTCGTAGATCGTTTTAGCTTTATTCTGATCAAGCAGGACCACCATATATTCGTGCACCTCGTACGAATCATGGGTGGATCGGCTCCTTGAGCCGATTCACGGGATAACTCGAGAGCCGATCGAGGCTCGTATTTAATGTTTACGTGTATGCCATGCAGGAAACTAAGCGAGGCATCTCCATCACCTTCCTGACCAGGTATAGGTCAGGTGGCACGCCTTGCACCAGCATCGGACGTGTGTACCAGAGGCTTTGCGGGCCGTCGCTCGGAGGGACCAGGGCCAGCCGCAGCCCTAAGTTATTCCCGGCTCTACTGTGTTGCCCGTCGCTACTCGCCGGTGGGTTTCTGACCGCAACAGCTCCTCGTTGGGATCGACATTCTTACTTATCGAAGATACTACGATACACCCCCTATACTTGTGGGTCATCACACTACTATCGAGATCTAACAGAAATAAGCCATTCTTTTGTGGTGCTCGACCATAAAAGATATTATTCATAAAAATAGAACAACCATTATTCTCAGACTTGAATGAATAACCGTCTTGCATTAAACAAGATCCAGATATAATGTTCATGCTCAACGCGGGTACAAAATAACAATTATTTAGGCTTAAAACTAATCCCGAAAGTAGATGTAGAGGAAGTGTGCCGACAGCGATCACATTGACCTTGGATCCGTTTCCAACGCGCATCGTCACTTCATCTTTCAGTAGTCTTCGTTTATTCTTTAGTTCCTGTTTCGAGTTACATATATGAGCAACCGAACCAGTATCAAATACCCAGGTACTAGAACGAGAACCAGTGAGATAAACATCTATAACATGTATATCGGATATACCTTCTTTCTTCTTCTTGACAAGGCCGCTCTTCGGATCAGCCGGATACTTGGAGCAATTACGCTTCCAGTGTCTCTTCTCCATGCAGTAATAGCACTCAGCATCAGGCTTAGGGCCGTTCTTAGGTTTCATAGGAGGCGTGGCAGCTTTCTTGCCACCCTTCTTGAATTTTCCCTTAGACTTGCCCATTTTCTTGAAACTGGTGGTCTTGTTGACCATCAACACTTGGTGCTCTTTCTTGATCTCAATCTCAGCAGCTTTTAGCATGCCAAAGAGTTCAGGTAACTCTTTGTTCGTGTTCTGCATATTGTAGTTCATCACAAAGTTCTTGTAACTTGGTGGCAGTGATTGAAAGACACGATTAATCCCCGGTCACGTTAGGAATCACTATTCCCAAGTCACGAGTTTCTTCGCATGCCCGGTCATGGCGAGCATGTGCTCACTAACGGAGCTGCCTTCTTCCATCATACAGCTGAAGAAATGTTTCGATGCTTCATAGCATTCCACGGCTGCATGAGTCTCAAAAATAGCTTTCAGCTCATTCATCAACTCATGAGGATCATGGTGCTCAAAACGTTTTTGAAGATCGGATTCCGGATCGCACGAGATTGCACACTGAACTTGAGAGTACCGAGTTTTCCGAGTCTCATAAACAGCTTTTACTTCATCGGTTTCAGTTTCTGCAGGAGGGTCACCTAGCGGTGCATCAAGTACATATTGCAGATTTCCGCCAGAGAGGAAGATCCTCACATGACGAAACCAGTCGGTGAAGTTGCTACCGTTGCTCTTAAGTTTTTCTTTCTCTAGGAACTGGTTAAAATTGATTGGGGACGCCATCTCTACAACATATATTTGCAAAAGTTTAGACTAAGTTTATGACAAATTGAGTTCAAATTTTAATTCAACATAATTAAAAATCTAGGTGAACTCCCACTCAAAACAATATCCCTCGCATTGTCTTAGTGATCACACGAACCAAATCCACCGCACCTAAGTCCGATCATCACGAGACAAGGTGTGATTTCAATAGCGAACACTCAAAGTGTTCATCATATCAACCATATGATTCATGCTCTACCTTTCGGTATCACGTGTTCCGAGACCATGTCTGTACATGCTAGGCTCGTCAAGGCCACCTTAGTATCCGCATGTGCAAAACTGTCTTGCACCCGTTGTAGTACTTGTTGATTCTATCACACCCGATCATCACGAGATGCTTCGAACCGACAAGTCTTGGTAACGGTGCTACTAAGGATGAACACTTTATTATCTTGAGATTTTAGTGAGGGATCATCTTATAATGCTACCGTCGCGATCTAAGCAAAATAAGATGCATAAAAGGATTAACATCACATGCGAGTTCATATGTGATATGATATGGCCCTTTTGTCTTTGCGCCTTTGATCTTCATCTCCAAAGCACGGACATGATCTCCATCATCTTCGGGCATGATCTCCATCATCGTCGGCGTAGCGTCAAGGTCAATGGCGCCGTCTTCATGATTGTCCTCCATGTAGCAACTATTACAACTACTTTGAAATACTACTCAACATGAAATTTAAAGACAACCATAAGGCTCCTGCCGGTTGCCACAATACAATAATGATCATCTCATACATATTCATCATCACATTATGGCCATATCACATCACCAAACCACTGCAAAAACAAGTTAGACGTCTCTAATTTGGTTTGCATATTTTACGTGGTTTAGGGTTTTCGAGAGAGATCTAATCTACCTACGAACATGAACCACAATGTTGATACTAATGTTTTCAATAGAAGAGTAAATTGAATCTTCACTACGAGTAGGAGAGACGGACACCCGCAAAGCCTCTTATGCAATACAAGTTGCATGTCGAACGAGGAACAAGTCTCATGAACGCGGTCATGTAAAGTTAGTCCGAGCCGCTTCATCCCACTATGCCACAAAGATGCAAAGTACTCAAACTAAAGATAACAAGAGCATCAACGCCCACAAAACCATTGTGTTCTACTCGTGCAACCATCTATGCATAGACACGGCTCGATACCACCTGTAGGATAACGTTGCATAGAAAACAAAAATTTTCCTACCGCGAACACGCAATCCAAGCCAAGATGCAATCTAGAAGACGGTAGCAACGAGGGGATTATCGAGTCTCACCCTTGAAGAGATTCCAAAGCCTACAAGATGAGGCTCTTGTTGCTGCGGTAGACGTTCACTTGCCACTTGCAAAAGCGCGTAGAATATCTTGATCACCGACGCCACGAACGGGCAGCACCTCCGTACTTGGTCACACGTTCGGTTGTTGATGAAGACGATGTCCACCTCCCGTTCCAGCGGGCAGTGGAAGTAGTAGCTCCTCTTGAATCCGACAGCACGACGGCGTGGTGTCGGTGGCGGTGGAGAACTCCGGTGGAGCTTCGCTTAAGCTTGCGGGAGCTATGGAGGAGAGGGGGCGGCTAGGGTTTGGGAGGGGGTGGCCGGCCACTTGGGGGTGCGGCCGGGTGGTGGTCTTAAGGTGGCCGGCCCCTCCCCTTGTCCCTCATTATATAGGTGGAAGCCCCAAGGGTTGGACTACAAGTCTCCGAATAAGACCCGAACCCAAAACCTTCCATATGATAGGGAAACCTACCCAAGCTAGGACTCCCACTAGAGGTGGGAGTTCCACCTTCCATGGAGGGGATGGCCGGCCCCCCTTGGGGGAGTCCACTTGGGACTCCTCCCCCTCTAGGGTTGGCCGGCCATGGAGGTGGAGTCCCTCCGGGACTCCACCTTCCTTGGTGGTTTCTTCCGGACTTTTCTAGAACCTTCTAGAACCTTCCATAGAACCTTCCGAATCATTTTAAATCACATAAAATGACATCCTATATATGAATCTTATTCTCCGGACCATTCCGGAACTCCTCGTGATGTCCGGGATCTCATCCGGGACTCCGAACAAATATTCGAACTCCATTCCATATTCAAGTTCTACCATTTCAACATCCAACTTTAAGTGTGTCACCCTACGGTTCGCGAACTATGCGGACATGGTTGAGTACTCACTCGACCAATAACCAATAGCGGGATGCGGAGATCCATAATGGCTCCCACATATTCAACGATGACTTTAGTGATCGAATGAACCATTCACATACGATACCAATTCCCTTTGTCACGCGATATTTTACTTGTCCGAGGTTTGATCTTCGGTATCACTCTATACCTTGTTCAACCTCGTCTCCCGACAAGTACTCTTTACTCGATACCGTGGTATGTGGTCTCTTATGAACTTATTCATATGCTTGTAAGACATTAGACGACATTCCACCGAGAGGGCCCGAGTATATCTATCCGTCATCGGGATGGACAAATCCCACTGTTGATCCATATGCCTCAACTCATACTTTCCGGATACTTAATCCCACATTTATAACCACCCATTTACGCAGTGGCGTTTGGTGTAATCAAAGTACCTTTCCGGTATAAGTGATTTACATGATCTCATGGTCATAAGGACTAGGTAACTATGTATCGAAAAGCTTATAGCAAATAACTTAATGACGAGATCTTATGCTACGCTTAATTGGGTGTGTCCATTACATCATTCATACAATGATATAACCTTGTTATTAATAACATCCAATGTTCATGATTATGAAACTAATCATCCATTAATCAACAAGCTAGTTAAGAGGCATACTAGGGACTCTTTGTTGTCTACATATCACACATGTACTAATGTTTCGGTTAATACAATTATAGCATGATATATAAACATTTATCATAAACATAAAGATATAAATAATAACCACTTTATTATTGCCTCTAGGGCATATCTCCTTCAGTTGGGAGGGAGTTGGAGTGGTATATAAGGTGGGCTGTTGTAGTCCTAGTAAGTGAGTAAGAAGAGAGAGAGCCCTCGCGCACTCCTCCTCCTCCGCCGCCCGCCTCGCTACGCCACGCCACGCCTCGTCACGACATGTCACGACGCGCCGCGGGTTGCGGGAATCTCGCCGAGCCGAGCTTATCTTTTTGCTGTTTGGGAAATTAATTGTGTAATCAATTTTGAGTCATTAACGGACGCGTTACTCAGCCGTTTTGCCTTCCGGTTTTTCTGGATCGTGGTTGTGCCGACTCGGACGTGGGCTGCGCCCCACGACCTTCCCGAACCGCACTATATAAGACCCTGCGCAACCCTAGCCGCCGTAACTAGACGCATACGCGACTACCTGTTTCCAGTTCATTGCGCCGCCGCCTTCGTCTTCCTCATCCCGTCCGTCGGCGTGCACCGACTGCCGGGACAGTAGGCCTCCGGAACCCTGCCTCTCGTGAACCTGTACGGGTGAGGGGCAATCAGGTTTTTGGGAGCGCTCCGGCGCGACTACTGGCATCACGACGTCGTCATCGGACGACGAGTTCCTCCGCACCGACAACTTCTTCCCGGACCTCAGCGACTTCTTCGGCAACCTCAACATGGGCGACAACGACGCTGCTGCAAAGTATGTGATCTTGTCGTTTCTCTTTCAGTTTCTGTTAGAGTTTCTTCTTCTAGTTTGTGTGGTAGATGTGATCAGTTTATCTTGTTTAGACGTGATCTGTTCATCTACCTTACTAATCTGCATGATTAGTTTATTTGTTATTTTCGTAGTCATAATTTATCAATTACTTGTGTGGATTATTTCATATGGATATTTGCTTATATATTCAACAATCCCGACATCGAAGCAAGGTCGACGCCACATGGTCTAGCGCCAAACCTTTGGAGTGACTCTGTGCCGAATAATCTTGGCGCTGACCTTTGACTCTATTCACGTTGGCGCAAAACCTAGGGGCCAGATTACGAAATAGTTTTGCTGACGGGGCAGATGAGCCTTTGGTTTCACCAACGAGTCTGATCTGTTAAAAAGTATACCGGGAGAAACACATGCCCTGGCTAAGCAATAAACCATCTCCCCTCCCATGCCGCCCCAAAGTGGCAACGATGGACCAAACTAGAGTAGTAATGAGCTGGTGACAGGAGGTGGCGTTTTGGCTCATAGGAGCATTTGCTCCTATTATACAAAATAATTAAAAAACAATTTTAAAAATGTCAAAAAATTCTGACATAAATTTTTTGTTGTACATCGTGACATTTTATGTTAGTGCACAAGTTTTCATGGAGAAACAACATTTTATGTGGCGTGTACAAAAAAGATAAAAAAATGTCTTGTATGTAGTCGTGTTATAGCATCAAAATTTGTCTTTTTTACTGGAGCCACAAATTTTTATAATTTTGTTTGAAAACTTGTGTACGAACATAAAATGTGTAGATGTACATGAAAATTTTTAGTTTAGAATTTTTTGACACTTCGAAATGTAGATTCACACAATGGGAGCAAATGCTCCTATGAGCCAAAGTGAATATCCCCTGGTGACATGTCTTTTTTATGCCCAACACATACTATCATATGAATGGTGTCACTTCTCAAAAAAGAAGTGAATGGTGCCACTAAGATGATATACAATGTCAGCAAGGGACAAAAGCTAGCTGAAAAAAATAATTCTGACCAAAACCTTACCTGAATTTGCAATGATGAAGTCGTTAAGAGTTCCTATGCGCACCACCCCCAAGAATGTATTTCAATAAACACTATCATGTTTTATGTTCTGATCCTCGAATGTTGGTTTAGTTTAGTCTTGATCTTTAACTCAGGCCAAGCAAGTTCTACCAGACATAGTGGCTCCATGTCCTACGTAAAAGTGATACAAATGAAGAAATGATAATAGTTTCACACAAGTTCTTCTGTTCTTCTATACGATTTACAGGAATGACATGCCATTCTTGAGTGTCAAAGACAAACAAAACAATCAAACCATAACAAAGTTCTATTGTTGGGAAAAATCAAAGAATTAGTAGTTGTTAACCGGAAAATTTAACTCTTCCATTAGTGTGGTTTTTCAGACATTTCTTGATTGTTTTTTATTTATAAACAATCATAGTTTCGCTAACTGTGTAACTGTGTTTCCCAAAAAGTTTGTTTCACGAAATACTTCCATGTTTTGTATTCTGATCCCAAATGTTAGTTAGTCGTATGAATGAACATGTGGTAATGGTTTCACACTAGTTGAGGGTCAAAGACAACAGAAAAACAATCGAATGGTAACTAAAACAACATATCAATTGAAAGAAATCATAGAAAAATAAAAATAAAACATGAAAAATCATGCAAAACTTATTGTCAAGAACAGAGTTTCAAAACAACATAAGAAGATACAAAATTAGAATAGAGTAAAACAATAATAATTAGAAAGTAAATACGAGAAAACCCAAACAATTTTCGCACTTTCATGAAACCGATGAAATATGTTGATATTTAATTAACATTCATGTGCTAATGACTTTATATTATTAATCTCATTAATCATACTTCTGTTTTTTATGTTGTATCCATACTTTTTCCATTTTAAGTCCACAAAAAATCACTAAATTTCAAAAAATAATTTCAGTAAAATTCCTTCAGATATTAAGATATTTCAGACATGCCTTGATTTTTTATTTTAAAACCTTTTGTTTTCCTGAATTTTCTTATTGTCTTGTTGACTAGGCTACCATGTGTTTGACACAAGCTGCCACTTGTCGTCGATATTGCTTTGACCTAGGTCAATGATCAATTATGTCTAATACTGAAAGTTAAGGGACAACTTTCTTGGTATATGGGAGGTTATAGGTACTAAACTTAAAGTACTTACCATAAGACATCAT
Organism: Lolium rigidum; assembly: GCF_022539505.1. Classification (NCBI taxonomy): domain Eukaryota; kingdom Viridiplantae; phylum Streptophyta; class Magnoliopsida; order Poales; family Poaceae; genus Lolium; species Lolium rigidum. Next base: position 184,891,705 of record NC_061512.1, on the reverse strand, counting down.
CCAAAATAATAATTTAAGCAGAAAAATAACATTTATGCACAAAAAAAGTGACAAAATAACAATATTTATTCGCAAAAAACAAGAATTTTTTAACCTTTCCAGGTAGGAAAAAATAAACGCGAGCTTACGCGCATAACCTGAAACATGTAACTATATTTCCTCTCTGGAGTAATAATTTTGAAACACAATCTTCACAGTAGTATTTCTTGAAGCTTACATGGAGAACACGGCTAGTTAGAGTATGGTACTCATGAAATTACTGGTCACACTAGTTGCAAAAGGAAGCATGTAACGAGATGTACATACATAGTAGCTATCTAGTGATTTCTAAGAATCGACAGCGGTGCATATTCATCCTTTACTTTGTGTACAAAGTGAAGATCTTGACATATGCTTTAGAGGTTTACATAAAAGAGGCAATCTTGTGGGTATGGACACAATTCTTTTTCTAACACCATAGTCCCAAGTATATAATAACCACGCAAACAACGGAATACCTTTCTTGGTTTACTTATACGTTTGGGCATGAAAAAGCTTAACGCACTTTAATCATGCACCGTATAGTGGGTTCACATTGGTTCATCTTTCAACCTTTAACGGCTGCAAAAAGGTGATGTTACATATACACGAGGGGAATACACCAGTTGCGTCGTCGAGGTGTGCGGTGTGCCTGCTAATTTGAGCACGGATCATCTTGCCAAATTAAGTTTTGTGCCTTGTGGAAGTTCAGAAATGAAAGAAGCTTGTTTGATCTGCAGATGCGCCGCTATTACGTACTGCAGGGGCTCTAAAGCACATCCGGTCCCTCTGCTGCGCTCAAAGCAACAAGTACAGCTTGATCACTAGATTTGAGGCAAATTAGAGCCCTAGATAACAGAGTTAGAGCTTGCGCGGGGAACATGTCTCTTTTTCCTCCTAAACATAGAATACCTGTCGCATTTCTGCATTTGACTTAGCTTAAGACTATCTAACCGAAGTCCTCAAGCAAGATAAAGGAAAGGCACAATGGAGCAGAAAGCATATAATGGAGCCGTGCGAAAGCAAGCACTTCGAGAGGAGTTCAATCGGGGCTAAGTTGCCAGGCAATTCTTCCTGCTTTTGTGCCGCGTGCTTTGCGTCTGGATCTTGGATTAGAGGCCACACTCGACAGTGAATGGAGTGGAACGCTTTGCAGCCACTGCATTTGTGTGATGTGCTCCTGCGCATCACAAATCACACGAACCCTGGGGGCAAGCCGCTTTTCCAGTTTGGGTTTATCTATGCTTTGTCAGTGGCTCGATCGCGTCGCTTTTCGAAAGAGTTCTTTCTATCCTCTGTTGCTGCTGGCTATGACCTAGATTGGCACTTTAGACTTTAGAGCTGCACGGAAATTTCAGAGATGAACGTGCTGCTTCCTCCGTGATGAAATAACAGTGATATAACTGAAGGTCAGCTGCTGCAACCTGGAAGTGCGATGGCACCTTGCACGTCGGTCAGTCGATCACACCAAACTACTCAGTTAAACATTCAAAAATAAAACTACTGTACTCAGTTAGATTGCAGTACTCGTTCATCGATGTCGGCCATGGACCCATGGTTACCAACTCACCATGTACATGGTACCTAATTGATCCAGAACTGTAGTCTGTACTAGCTGAGATCTGGTGCAGCAACTGCCTTTACTGTTTCTCATTTACGCGACCTTAAATACGGTTCGTGTACGATACTCGATCCATACGGTGTACTTGGTACATGTTTGTTTGGGTGGTCCAGGCCTTCGTGGCTGGGAGGTCACGAAGGAAGGCAAGCAATCCAGGGGCCTTTTGTGCAGCCATTCAAGACGCAGTGGCGTCATACGCCATCCGGCATCAGGATCCGTGGAGAATTCATCACCGGTGGTACATGCTCCCTTTTGGATGTACTACATACGGATTGATGGTGGCTGATGTACCCGCCGTGCATTGCATTACACGTAGCATCAACGTATGTTTTCATTCCGTCTAGCTCGCTATTTTTCTTTCTGGTGATTGCGTGGGATCCCTAGTATACCTCTCCCAACCTGATTCGAAGTACTAAAATGATCAAAATTGTTTTGCAAAGCAGACAATTGTTGGAACTTTTCATTTAAAGTTACCAAAGATAATTCCAATTTACTTAATTGCCAAAGAGGACCTTTCATTTACTTAATTGCAAGAAAACTTCCCATTAGCTTACAAAGATATAGATCTCACAGTATTGCACCTCTTCTAAAGCAATGCAAGTTACAACCATGTTACAAGTTACAACCATGACAGATAAAAGAGTACAGATGTTCTTATCATCAGTCACGGCAATTCTACATAAGCCTGTGTGATCATACATATGAGAAATATCATCGAGTTTACAAGCCTATCAGGCATGGCTATGGACTAAACAGGCTTCCCATTCAACTTTGGGAAGGGGTCTTGCTTGCTGAGGACAAGAACCTTGCTCTTGTGAGCAAAGTATCCTTTTATGAGATTCTTGTATATTAGGCACGCCATGATGCATTCCACCTGAAAGAAAGGGTAGGAATTAGGTTGCATACATCGCAGCAAACCAGTATGGTAATACAGAATGGATATATGTTGCAAAGCACCTCATCCACGTCCATGGTGATACCAAGCCATTTCAGAGTCTTCACCAAGACCTCTAGCTTGATTTGATGCGCCTTAGCTGGCTCCTTCTGCCTCTGAATGATATGGCTGCAAAAGAAAACAAAGCCACAACAAGGACTGGGTTATTCTGCCTCTAAATGATACGGCTGCAAAAGAAAACAAAACCACAAGGATTGGGTTATTCTGTAAAAGCATGGCAATGGCAGATTGAAGTTTGCACTCACATTTTCTTCACTAATCTCCGGTAAACCTGGAGTTCAAGTTTCTCCAGCACAAGGTAGACACCACATTTCAGTAATCTTGCAACACAACAAAAGCAATCATTGTCCCCGCAAAACAGAAAAACAATCTGTCCCCATTAAAAATGAAAGAAGCAGGTAGTGACAGCTGATGTATGAAAAAAATTCAGCACGCAGAACATGTGAACTTACTGGTCTTCATGTTTATCAAGGGCCTGCTTGAGAAGCCTGAGATCCCCTCTCCTAAGTGAGGTCACAATATCTGCATACTGAAAGGTTAAATTACCACTTGTGCAGATCAAAATGATTATAGAGGGAAATCCCTGAAGTAGCAAAGTCATAAGCATAGTTAATTAAACGAATATCCTGATGAAACAAAAAAATTATCCAATGGAATACCATGTTTCACAAAAGAAATAAAAGAAACAGCACCTACGCAATATAGAGCTTACAACTGGAAATTTAAGTTACCCTTGTCATAAAGAACAGGAGCATACATGTAAAAAAACAGGAGTACAGATTTAGGGAAAGAGCTCAGCAAGTAATATGCAACATCAGCCTGTGGTAGTGTCGCACGACAATAGGGGTTAATCATCAGTTGAAAACACAACTCATAATTATGACAGCAATTCGCATAAATGACAGACTGATCGTTCATGAATGATGATTAGGCAACGATACTTATCATAGCGTGTCGCCAATCATTGTTCTCATGGGACAGAGGGATAAGGCTATGAGGTCTCAATTAGATTTTTTTATTGTAAATGTTGATAAGGTTCTGAAAAAATTCTGGTCTCAAAGGGTTCACAATTCTTAAAGTGTAATGTAGATTTCCCGACCTTTTGTCATACCTTTTTTTTTTGCGAATGACCTTTTGTCATACCTAATCCCATATAGACCCTAGGACATATATGATGAACTAAAAGGTTAACAAGTCCAGATCAACTTGTCAATCATCTCAAAGAATTGCTAAGTTAAACACAGTTATGCCTGTAATTGGTCACGGGCTGACCACGGCGACGCCAGCCCAGGCCACTTTTTTCCCTTAAGTTAAGGCCCACGGTTACAGAAAAAAAGATGGTGGGCACCAGCGGCGCGTTCACTACCGCCGCCACGCCGCTTCTAGCATTCGATTAGGGATTGGGCGTTGGGGACGGGCGTCATGGCCGGCGAATTTCCGCTCCTTCTGCTCCCTCCCTCCGCTCCCTCCCTCCACAGCAGTCAGCCGCCCCTCCCTCCCTCCTTTCCCCTTCCCTGGCCAAGCTAACCCTGCCCTTCGAGCAGAAGAGTCTCGGCCAGATCCGTCGGGAGCAGCCAGCGGCCAGCCATGTCCTTGTGTAGCTGGAGAAATCGAAATCAGGCGAGATTCATGGGGATCTGCAGGGCTGTTAGGAGATCCGGTGGAAGAACAGCAGCAAGAAGGTACTCCATTCGTGTTCTTTCACCTGCTACTCAGCGACAATGATATGCCTGCGTACTGTTCGAGGGAGCGCTAGTCGCTTTTAGCTGATGAGCCTGGCGGGTATAATCGGGCAGACGGATGCCGCTCAGCACGAATGAATTATCTGGACACATAGCGGCATCCCTTTTGAGGTATAAGACACAGGTGGGTACTTGGTGGGCCGTCACTAATGTGCCCACTTACAGGCTTAAACACACTATGCTCATGTATCTCACAGCTCACAAGATAACTTCATGTTAATAAAATGTACTTATACCAGTACAGCACCCAAATGCACTCAATATGTGGTAGAAACTAGGGTTCTACCGGGACGAGGGCGTAGATTGTAGGGGTGGAAGTGCAGCGAGCGAGAGGAAGAGAGGCGGCGCCGGTGGCAGGGCGCCGTCGCGGGCGCGTGGGAAGGCGGCGGCTAGGGTTTGGGGCGGCGCGGACGGGAGAAGGCCGACTCCTCTGGGAGTCGGCAATAATGATATTGATTATTGCTTGGTCGATTTAGTCTATTACATCTTGTATTTATAAGAGAACTGCGAAACCCTAATCTGCTAACTGGGCTAAGCCCCTAACTAAGCCTGGCCGGTTGGGCTAGTGGGCCCCCTCCGGCGGTAGACCAGGCCGGTCATAACATCTCTCCCCGCCTGCGCAAACAGCTCGTCCTCGAGCTGGTAGTCTGGGTAATGCCGCTGGAACGCCTCGCGGGGCTCCCAAGTCGCCTCCTCCTCGGAAAGGCCCTCCCACTGCACCAACAAGTGTCAAACATCACGACGTAGCTGAGCGCGGAGCACCTTGGCCGGGCTGGGCAGCAGACGACCCTCGGCCGTCGGCGGAAGTGGTGGAGTGGCCACCGGCGGGGCACCGCGATAGGGCTTCAGCAGTCCCACGTGGAAGACGTCGTGAATGCGGGCCCCCTCGAGCAAGCGAAGTCCGTACGCCATGGTCCCAATCCGCTCGACGATGATGAAGGGCCCCGCATAGCGCGGACCAAGTTTGCGCTTGGCACGCGGGTCGAGGGACTGATGAGAGCGGTGCAACAGGCGAAGCCACACCCAGTCACCCACCGCGTACTCAACCTCGCGGTGGCGCCCGTCATAGTAGTGCTTGGCGACCTGCTGAGCTTGGACAAGATGCTGCCGCACCTCGGCCAGCATCTCATCGTGGGCGCGGATGAGCTCGCCAGCTGCCTCCGTCCGCGCTGTCGCTGGATCCACCGGTAGAATAGGTGGTGGTGGCCGACCGTAGACCACCTCGAATGGCGTGGCGCGCAGGACGGAGTGGTAGGAGGTGTTGTAGCAGTACTCCGCCCATGCAAGCCAATCCACCCAAGCGCGAGGACGATCACCTGTAACACAGCGCAAATACATGGCGATCACCTTATTGACCACCTCGGACTGGCCGTCCGTCTGAGGGTGGAACGCCGTGCTGAACCGGAGTTGGACCCCGGCCATGCGGAAGAGGTCCCGCCACACGTGCCCCGTGAACACCGGATCTCGGTCACATACGATGGACGAGGGAAACCCGTGTAGGCGGACGATACCGTCGAAGAAGGCGCGGGCCACGGACGATGCCGTGTAGGGATGGCCAAGCGCGATGAAGTGGGCGTACTTGGAGAAGCGGTCAACCACCGTGAGGATGACAGACTTGCCGCCCACCCTCGGAAGGCCCTCGATGAAGTCCATGGAGATGTCGGCCCACACTGCGAAGGAACGTCAAGCGGCCGCAAGACGCCGCGGCGAGGCGCGTCTTGTTGCGGCTGGCACGTCTCACACGAACGCACCCAATCCTGGACCATGGCCCGATCGCCAGGGATGTAGAAGTCCGCGCGCAGACGGTGGAGGGTCTTCTGGACACCCTCATGACCGGCGGAATGCGCCAAGAGCAGCACCTGGTGGCGGAGGTCATCGTGGTCGGGAACGAACACGCGGCGCCCGTGGAGGAGAAGGCCGTCGATGACGCGCCAAGGGTCGTCCAGCTCGCCCGCGTCGAGCTGCTGCCGCAGACGCTGGGCATCCGGCGCGAACACCGTCGCCTGGCGGATGCGGTCGAAGAGGACGAAGGAGGGCCCCGAGCGGATGCAGAGCAGGCGTCCGTCCGAGGCTCCCTCAGGGGCGTCGGGATCAGCGTCGCGGCGGGACAAGGCGTCGGCCACCGTGTTGAGGCGCCCCGGACGATACTCCACCGTGAAGTCGAAGCCAAACAGCTTGCTGATCCACTGGTGCTGGGGCACCATCGACAGCCGCTGGTCCAAGAGGAACTTAAGGCTGTAGTGGTCCGTATGTACGCGGAACGAGCGCCCCCATAGGTAGGGACGCCAGTGGCGGACGGCCTGAACCAAGCCAATGAGTTCCTGCTCGTACGCCGCAAGCTTGAGGTGGCGTGCAGCAAACGGCCGGCTAAAGTAGGCGAGCGGCCCGTCACCCTGGTGAAGGACGGCACCGAACCCCGCCCCGGAGGCGTCGCAGTCGACGATGAACGGCTTGTCGAAGTCCGGCATCTGGAGGACGGGGCCCGTCGTCAGGGCCCCCTTGAGGGCCTCGAAAGCAGCGGTAGCCTCGTCATCCCAAGCGAAGGCCTCGTGCCGCAGCAGGCGCGTGAGTGGCGAGGCGGTGAGGCCAAAATCCCGGATGAACTTCCGGTAGTAGCCGGCGAGGCCCAGGAACCCGCGGAGGCGCGTGGTGAACGAGGCGTCGGCCGGCGCGGCGGCCGCCGCCACCTTGTCCGCATCCATCGCCACCCCGTCGGCGGAGATGACGTGACCGAGATAGGCCACCGAGGTCGTCGTAAGCGAGCACTTCGAGCGCTTGAGGTGAAGTCGATGCGCTCGAAGCTCGTTGAAGACGATGGCGACATCTTGCGAGTGCTCCGCCCATGAGGCGCTGTAGATCAAAATATCATCGAAAAAAACCAGCACAAAACGGCGTAAGTATGGGCGAAGGACATCATTCATCAGGGCCTGGAAGGTTGCGGGCGCGTTGGTGAGGCCGAAAGGCATCACCAAGAACTCGAAGTGGCCATGGTGTGTCCGGAACGCCGTCTTGGCGATGTCCTCCGGGTGCATGCGCACCTGATGATAGCCTGAGCGGAGGTCGAGCTTGGTGAAGAACCGCGCGCCGTGAAGCTCGTCAAACAGCTCGTCGACCACCGGGATCGGGAACTTGTCCTTGAGCGTGAGGGCGTTGAGGGCGCGGTAGTCGATGCAGAAGCGCCACGTGCCATCCAACTTGCGCACCAACAGCACCGGCGCGGAGAACGGGGACGTGGAGATCCTGATGATGCCCGCCGCCAACATGAGCGCGCAGCTGGCGCTCCGGCTCGTCCTTCTGCGGTGGGGGTAGCGGTATGGGCGCACCGCCATGGCGCCGACCCCGGGAGCAAGTGGATGCGATGGTCACACGCTCGTGGGGGCGAGCGAGGCCTGCGGCTCCTCGAAGATGTCGCCGTCTTCTTGCGGGGAGGTGCGTCGGGAGGGGTGCTCGGCGTCGTCGGCCCCGGAGACGAGCTGGAGGCGCGGCGCGGGGAGGTGCCCCCGAGACCCTCCCGGCGAATGTGGCGTCCCCGGCGCCGAGAAGGTCATCGTCGGGGCGTCGAAGTCCCAAAGGATGGGACCGAGCGTCCGCGAAAGTCGACGCCAAGGATGAAGTCGAAGCAGCCCAAGTCGATGCCGGCGCACGTGATGACGAAGTGCTCGTCGCCGATGGTAAGGGGACGTCTTCGGACCACCCCATGGCGGTGGAGGCGGTCACCGTTGGCCACGGTCACGCGGAGGGTATCCCCACTGTCGGGCGTAGCGCGAGGCGGCGCATAGTGGCGGCGGGGAGAAAGTTATGCGTAGACCCCGTGTCCAGTAGCGCCACCAAAGGCTCGCCCTGGATAGTGACCGGAAGCAGCATCGTCCGCTCGTGGCGGATGCCGGCGAGCGCGTGTAGGGACACGACAAAGGCCGTGGCAGCCGCGTCGGTCGGCCCGGCCGTCTCGGACGCTGCGGCAACCGGCCCGGTCGTCGGGTCGCCCTCCTCCACGTCGACTGTCTCCAGGTAGAAGAGGCGAGGGCACACGTGACCGGGCGTGTATGGGTCGTCGCAGTTGAAGCAAAGTCCCAGGCGGCGGCGTTCGAGCTGCTCCGCCGGGGTGAGGCGGCGGAACGTGCGTGTAGCCGCGGGGGCGGGGCCGGTCGGTCCCGGTGGGGCGGGGCGGGTGGCAGCCGCGGCCGGAGGAGGAGGTCGGGCGGCGCGGGTGCCGCGGGCCAGGGGCGTCTGCTGAACCGCCTGGGCGCGTAGTGCATCGCCGTCTGGAGGTCCCGCGGGGCCTGTAGCTCGACATCCACGCGGATGTGGTCCGGGAGGCCGCCAATGAAGAGCTTGGCGCGCTGTTGGCCCGTCACGCCGGGCGCATGGCATGCGAGGGCACGGAAGCGGTCGGCGAAGTCTGCGCCGTGGTGGTGAACGCCAAACGCCCAAGTTCCGCCAGCGGCTGCCGCGGATTGGAGGGCCGAGCGGAGAAGGCGGAGCTCACGGAACCGGTCCCATGGAGGCATGCCACCCTCGTCTCCGGGGAGTAGTACCACGTGCGGGCGGCGCCGCGGAGGTGGTACGAGGCGAGCCACGTCCGGTCCGAGCCGAGGTACGGCTGTCCCCGGAAGAAGCTGCTCGCCTTGGTTGAGCCGGTTGAGGGGGTCCTCGACGCCATCGTACGTGGCGAATTCCAGCTTGGCGTAGCGTGGGGGAGCGAGGCCGGTGGCGCCACAGGCGGGGGTACTCCGCGCGACCAGCGGAAGGCTCGGCGAAGCGGGCGGGCGGCGGGTCCGGGAAGGACGGGCGCGGAGGGTCCCCGGCGGTGGTGTAGACAGGGGACGGCGCCGGTGCGGCCAAGTAGACGGGCGGGGGCTCCGTCGCAGTCACCCACGCCGGGAGTCGGGAGGGCGACGGCGGGAACTGGACCCGCTGGATGGGCACACCACGGGGCAGCGAGGCGGGGCCCGTGTCGGGGACCGAGGTGCCGGGACGCCCACGGCGGCGGCGGCGGCGAGGCCGGGGCGGAGCGGGCGCGCCCCGGCGAGGTAGAGGCTGTCGGCGCGGCCGGGTAGGCGGCGAGGTGGCGGCGAGGGCGGCGTAGTCATCCCCTACGTGCCGATGAGGTACGGGCGGATGCCACGGACGGCGGTGGCGAAGTCGCGGATGGCCATCGAAAGCTCTTCTGCTGCGAGAGGAGGGCGGCGCCGGCGACATCCGCCGGGGCGCCGCGGCGCCCGTGGAGGGCGGCGGCGGTTGCGCGGCGGCGGAGGAGGCCGGCGGCGTCTCGGAGCGGCGGCGGCGGTGGCGGTGGGGCGGCTCGAAGACATGATCGTAGAGGTCTACGATACCAAATTGGTAGAAACTAGGGTTCTGCCGGGACGAGGCGTAGATTGTAGGGGTGGAAGTGCTGCGAGCGAGAGGAAGAGGCGGCGCCGGTGGCGGGGCGCCGTCGCGGGCGCGTGGGAAGGCGGCGGCTAGGGTTTGGGGCGGCGCGGACGGGAGAAGGCCGACTCCTGCGGGAGTCGGCAATAATGATATTGATTATTGCTTGGTCGATTTAGTCTATTACATCTTGTATTTATAAGAGAACTGCGAAACCCTAATCTGCTAACTGGGCTAAGCCCCTAACTAAGCCTGGCCGGTTGGGCTAGTGGGCCCCCTCCGGCGGTAGACCAGGCCGGTCATAACAATATGCTACATTACTCCTCTTCGTCATCTATCATTAAGAAATTTTCCAATTCCACCCGAATGTCACTAGATTTTGCATCTTGAAAATTACAGCTCAACACATAGACATGGTACGAGAATCAGAACCTTTGGCCTAGTGTTCTGACTGAATTGTTTAAAACTTCACATCTTGAGTACCAAGTCTAAATTTAAACGCAACAAAAGCAACAAATTATGCTCATGGGAGGATTTGTTAACAAGCAAATAAATGTTTTTATGATTAGAAAAGATGGTATGGAATACAACTACATATATTGCATTACACAATCTCCTTCCCATTATATAAGAGTGCGGGGAAATACATACCTCAAGCAGATTGTACTTCTCCAGGAGGGTCCTCCTTGGCAAAACACCAATTGACAGCTTTACAGGGATTAGAAACTTCAAAATTTTCCTAAAAAAAGTGACCATTAGTAGTTCCGACAAATGGGTGCCCCATAAATCACAAACTACAAAACTCCTTGTAATGCAAATACCTCATGTTTAATTCGCTTTGAGGATTACAATACATCAAAGCATAAGTTAGCTTCTGATCGGCCTGATTCAATTAATTGAAACCAGAAAAATGATGTGAGCAATCTTATCTAGGTCAAAGCATCTAAGAGTAGCAGAATATATATACATATGAACATGCACCCTGGCGGTGAGAGAAGGGAAGCTTACAACAAGAAAATTCTCATTGAAGACCTCCAAGCGACCAGTATAATACATATAAGTAACCTGTGCCATCATGCATAGTCAAGATTTTATGGAATTACAGTACATGTCAATATAACTGGTTATGCCTTATTAATACCGAAGAGGCACCGTAGCTTTTTACTATCTTACCTTGTCTTTCACAGGAAAATCTTCAAAATCAAAATTCCTAGCTGTTTCGATACTCCTTATGACACTACGGCAAAGGTTAACTGTACCAAGCTGCATAATTTGAGCATCAAGTATTAGCCCGTTGTAAGTTAAATGATGTGCACTGGGATTCCAGTGCATACATTGTATGAATTATATTTGCGTGGATATTTGAATTAGTCCGTACTTTACAGTTCCTCTTAGCTATTATTTACCATGCTCTCTATACATTGTATGAATTATATGTGCTACTTTATAAGATATACTATTGAAGTACATATGAAAGGAAAACATTACAGTAAACCTACCCTGAAATAAATTTTAAACAGCTGGCAGGTAACATACAGTGCACCAACACGCTTAGGTCCTTTAACCTGCAAGGTTGGGATTCACCAATTGCCAACAGTCAGAATCTTCAAAATATATACGATTTAGAAAATAAAAAATGTGCATTGAAGAGGTGATAATTGCTGCATTTTCTGTTTGAAAAGTCACATCGTGTGTCTAGGAAACTCTTGCGTGTACACACAAAAAGTAGCTACCAGAACACAATTCATCGTATTCATAAATATGATTGATGATATGTACAGAGGCAGGAATCAGAAGTTCATGGTAGCAAGAAGGCAATAATGCGCCAACACTGACAAGAGGGGGCAAAATGTGTAATGTTTCTCGTAATCTAAAGGGTTCATATTAACTATGTGATGAACTTGTATTATTGGAGCCAATGCTATGATAGATCACCAGATGAGTGCATTGATATATCATCACATGAAGGTATTCTACATTCCAGTGTAACTTGACTAACTTCAGGGCAGTTTCTATGCAAAAAAAACACATCCTCTACACTGAAGTAAATGCATCAGCAACTGCTAATAAGACACTTAATCAAGGCACAGCTTCTCCTGTCCTGGCAACATGAACAGGTTCCGGCATATAAGGGCTTGTACCGTGTCAAATGTTTCTGCATGGCCTCTTTAAGCATTAGGCGGAGTTATTCTACCAACATCATCGACAAACACCACCTAAGCTACATCTACTCCAATGCAAGTTCCTCTTTGCAGGTTCTTAGATGATTGTATTATGACTAGCAGGAGCTAATTATATGCTTAAGCACATGGTAAGCACTGGTGCCTAATCAAGCATAGGTGCTACAAAATATAACATTCTCCATTGTACGTTGCAAGGAAAAAGTGTTTGGTTTTGCTAAGCACCTCTCAAGGCATCTGATCAACTATGCATGCTCGTCGGAGGTAGTTTCCTTCAGTTTGATTCGCTTTCATGCTAGTACTCTACTTAGTGTACCAGTGAAGAAAGCACACTAAACAAAGCTTTAAGAAATTCATACCGCTAGTGCACCGAAAACCTTCATCAGGAAGGACCCAGCCGCCTGCAGCTTGTCAGGGTTCTTCCCGCTCATTGCAAGCTCCCTATCTGCCTACAGCAGGGCAAGAAACGCGCAGCCATGATGAGCCCCAAAGCTTGAGCTTTACAGACCCAAAGCACCAACCCAGCTCACCTTCTCAGCTAGCAGCCTGATCTCGAGTGCCACCGTGTGCATCGCGTCCATCGCCCAAGGCGTCTCCCAGTTCCGGAACTCCTGCAGGAACGCGCTGCAACCAAAACCACATTGAATCCTCCAAAAAATCGGATGAATTTATCGAAATTGTTGGTAAAAAGAGTGTGTAGAGCGAGGCAGCAGGCACCTGGCAGCCTTCTCGAAGGAGGAGTAGGCGTCCCCGAAGCGGCGGAGTGAGTGGGAGTGGATGGCGCGGAGGAGCGGAGGGAGAAAGTCGGAGAGGTGGGGGTAGCGGTCGGAGGCGAGGTGGGGGAAATCTGGGAAAGCGGCGAGCGCGTCGGAGAGCGGGGTGGAGGCGGGGGCGGAGGAGATGGCGAGGAGGGAGGCGAGGTCGGCGCCGTCGGACTGGGAGATGGCGTCGTCCAAGCGGGAGAGGTAGTCGGCGATGCGGCGGTGAGCCTCGCCCATGCTCAGATACGCCGCCATCTCCGGGGCGGGGGGCGGCGGCGGCGGCGGCGGCGGTGTTGGTGTTTGGGGCTCGAAGGTCCGCGACGGTGGTGGAAAAAAACCAGTAGTTTGGGTTCGATCCGATGGGGTAATTCTGGCTCATGTAAGCCTTGTTTCCCACTAGAGTTTTAGCGGTGATTAGTGCGAATAATTTTACTAAAATTTAAATCCACACTTTATTCTAAATGTAATGTTTGATAGTATAAGTGAGTTTAATTCGCTTATCTATATTTTTCTCTAAATTTAGTGTACTTTTCTCAATTCTCAATATTATATCCCTACTTAGTGAATTGGGGATGTGTTTTGTGGGATTGGGTGACAATAGAGGTTTCACCCAACTAGATTTAGATGTGCGCCTTGGCGCACGACCCCGTAGATCTTCTGCGAAAATTTATTTTGTATATAATACTCTCAAAATCGTTAAACAGAAGACCAAATACACAGAGATCATGACTGTGTACTAAATGGACTAATTATAAAGATCAAATGCGGTACAGAAATGGATGAAATAGATGGATGAGTGCGATAAAAGAAGCTGCCAATATGATAATCCATTTCAGTACAAATTCTTTTCTCCAAACCAAGTATGGCAGCTAGTAGAAAGCACAAAGAAGTAACAATAAGAATGGAGGTAGCAACATGGAGCAAAAGCAATTGTACATAACCAAGGGCACGGAAGGGTCGAGCCACCAGCTAGAAGAGATGCAGAAGGCAGCTATTGCATCATACGGTTCATTCATATGTACAATACATAGCAAAAGAGAAGAGTAGAATGGTAAGATTCTACAACACCTAGATAGCTGGAAGAGAACAACTATCGCACCTATTAGACAACTTTTCTGAAAAATAATTCGCGTAACAATTAACGTTAGGTCTGAGTTGACGGTAAGCAATATAGAGTTGGCATCATTTTAACATAAACCTCGGTTCGTACTCACCTAACGGGGAATCAACTGATGTTTTTCTTGCCATCGGCATCAGACACGTCTTCAACAGGGTTTGTTCCATATCTGCAAGTATATCTTTTGTCAAGTCATGTTGAACAAATGCAAAACTAATCGGTGAAGAAGTACCTACTGTTTATCACTTAGTGTAGGCAGATGTTCGACCACTGCTTGTGGGATAACTGGTGTATCCTTGGCACATATGTTATCCATCAGTTCAACTGGTTGTTCATTGGTATCGCTGTGACGAACCGAAGGCATCGTAACATGTAAAACATGATCTAGAGAGAAACAAAGGTAAATACAATTAATTGACGCATCTGAAGAAGAAACAAAAACAATGTGTTAAGGAGCGATGGTAACACCACCTTTAAAGCTAGCACGTTTTGAATCAATGATCAGCCTGCGTTCTTTTCGGTTAGCTGCATCATGGGCAGACGAAACGTGCGGCACCAGAAGCCTTCCTTCTCGGAAACAAACAGACCAATAGACGACATGTTAAAGAATAGTAGTCCAAGATAAGGAAGAATAATATTATCTGGATACAAAGAGATATATTGTTCCTTCGTATAAGCCAAGGAACCCCACGCCGTTGCATGCGTACAGGCAGTTCGATCTCTACCCTCCATGCTATTGTAATTGTAGAGTAGGTGATGGATAAAAAAATGTAATATCTAGCAGAGATATGATAAATTTCAAAGCATTTGCGTTTCGTGTGCCAAGTTGCAGGCTATGTGTACTACGGGGCAGAGTATCGTACGAGTGAATCAGAGCGAACTATATCTAATACTCAATCAAGAACTAACACCATGTAGTTTAAGTAGTATTTTTAAACGATGGGGAAAATCAATCTTCAATAATTCCAAGGTCAGTTGTCCTACCAGTAAGGTAACACGATCACATGAAATGGGAAAACTTCTCAAATATGATGGTACACAGAGCAAAGGAACAACACCGGCTCAATTGCACATGTAAGATATCACGAACAGCTTTGAAAGAGGGTATATTAGAAGTTGTTGCTCATAAAATAAGCATTAACTATTTTTCCAAACAGTATGAAGTCAGCAGTAACTCAGTTATACTTAAAATGGTAGAACTAACAGGTAACAATTAAGTAGACCTCCGGTAAACCAGGAACTTTTTTATAATGAACTTCCTTGTGTGAAGTTCAGTTTAAAATGGATAGGTTTATTTATACCTACCAGACCCAAAATAGCCAATAAACAAAGCATGTCGGAGTTCAGTTTAACATCATGATGATAAAATAATTATATATCCTTATCAATTTAATAAGATGAATAAGAGAGAATAACTAAACTGAACCATGAACACTTCGCTGTACAAAAGAGAAAGAGAAAATACTGCACTATATGATCACATTGTGATGATCCTAACTATTTTAATAATCCATAAAAATGCCGCTATGAGAGGTGCTCAAATAATATGGATACAATAGACTGTATAGCTCTAATATAAATATCCCTCTCACTATATATAATATACTGTAGAGGATTCCCCTACTTTTTCTGGGTCAAGAAAATGGATGATCGTATGTTTTAGCTGGCAATAACCTGGCTTTTATTTATAGTCATAGCATAGGACACACGGATAGGGAACTGCCGGCGAGTAAGGAAGAAAGGCCATTTAGTTTTTTTTTGCTGTTAACTCGATCCTTGGAATGTACACCACATCTCCCACATGCGAACCTGTAATGATGACAGCCTTGATCACACGATCAGCAAGCTCAAGTATAATAAGCCTTGTGTCATTGCACAGTCCAGTGCACTGACTCAAGTTTCTAAGTAACATAATAGGCGCACCCTCTTTTAGAAACAACTTATGGACAGAGAAGTTAGGAACATCAATCGCATTCAAGACCTCAGGAGGATAAAACAAGTCATGTTCATTGGCCGTTCCAGCAGGAGAAGATTTAGAGTCTGAACTCAAATATTCTCGACCTTTAGTAGGAAGCATGTCCAAAACACGGATATTAATTGTCTCAGCCAACTCATTCGTGGGAGCAAGTACAGCTCGTTGGCGCAAGTATGAAGAATCTTGGAAGTTGGAAGCAAAATCTGTGTAAACAGCAGAAATAATAGCCGTGATGTGGTCATCCTCGGTCTCAATCAAAAGATCAGGCGGAATATCTACCATGTTAGAATCAGCCCCATCAGCACGTGGCACTACCGGTAATTTGCCCTCACCAAGGTCAAGAACCCAATTACTAAACAACGAAACTTCCTGCTGGAGCGCAACACTTGCTCCTGACACAGCTAGGCGCATGTTTTCGGTAAGATGCAGGACAGTAACAGAATGCCAGAGGACAGAATTTGTAACCGTGGGCAATGACATGCGGTCGAGTGCCGCCTTCAATAACAGGAAGTATCTGCGTAAGATCCCCACCCAGAACCACCACAATACCACCAAAAGGTAAATCAGCGAGCGCATGATCATCTATAGACAAGACGTCACGCAAACTCATGTCGAGTGCCTCAAAACACAAACGATTCGTCATGAGCGCTTCATCCCAAATAATGAGAGAGGTGTTTCTCAAAAGATCAGCCAAATGTGTGCTTCTTTTAATTTCACAAACAGATGTCTTGTCGATGTTAAGAGGAATTTTAAAACGCGAATGGGCGGTTCGACCACCAGGCAACAAGAGAGCGGCAACACCCGAAGACCCAACAGTGAGAACAATCCGTTTCTGGCCACGAAGACAAGACACAATCGCATTCCACAAGAAGGTTTTCCTAGTCCCACCAAACCCAGAAACAAAGAAAAACCCAGGCTCTTGGTCAAGTACGGAAGAAACAATTTTTTTGTAGGTGGAGAGCTGATCAGCATTGAGCATCGCCAACCGAGACCTCGCACTCTCGTGCGAGAGCATCAGAATCATATGCCATTTCTTCCTGTATGAGTCGGTTCCCATGGAAAGCGCCCTCGTACGTCGTTCTAGGGGGCAAGTTGAAGTCAGCTATCCGAGCACCATTTTTGAGGAACACAGATTCAAGTTCAGAGAGAAGCATGTCTCTAAGTTGACCAATTGGAACTTCGTACTTAGGATCTTGCCGCGCTAGCCTAATGCCATACTGCAAATCATCGGCAAGATCAACCCAGTACCGCTCAAAAAAAAATCTCTCGCTCTTTACCCCACAGTACAAAAGCATAGTGGCAAACAACTGGCGCAGCCGCGCCCCAAAACCCCAAAGAACAGCCTCGTCAAAAGCATGGTACCACTCGGTATCATCACCGAGCAGACCCCGAGCAGCACAACCTTCTTTGAAAAAAAGATAGGTCGTGCCTTGGTATGTTTTAAGATCCGCATAAGAAGTTGCCCCTTTAACAATCATAAGCAGCATACGCAAGTAATAAAGTTCACCAACATTTGGTTGTACATAGTAAATACGACCTATCTTCTCGCCCCCTCCTCTCTGGTGCCAAGATCTCTGTTCCGAATCCCAAGTCCATTCAGTTGGGAAATCACAATATGTTAGAGACCGGGCTTCTGGAAACTGATCATTGGCAACAAACCATTCAGTTAATTTGGTTTTCCCTAAAAAACCGCTATCACTAATTTTAGTAAGGTCTGCATCATCATCAAACCTGATAGTGTTCGTACCAGGTAAATGCACGGGTAACCTCTCGACAGCTTGAGTGTGGCCATGTATGCTAAAGCCATAGATACGCCAGAATGTGTCGTACTCG
This sequence comes from Lolium rigidum, assembly GCF_022539505.1. Taxonomy (NCBI): domain Eukaryota; kingdom Viridiplantae; phylum Streptophyta; class Magnoliopsida; order Poales; family Poaceae; genus Lolium; species Lolium rigidum. The sequence continues at coordinate 184,874,136 of NC_061512.1, read as the reverse complement.
CAAATGTACCTAGCCTCTAAATACTCACGGACTTCATTAACCTAGGGACGAACATCGGTACCTATCGGAACACCTTTGCCTCTAATCCTTTCTAAATACATCTTCGAGAAGTCTGGGCCCTTTGTAACATACTTGAACAGGTATTTCATTACCTGAGCTTTGTTGCACCACTCAACATTCATATGGCCCTGGTATTTTTTTAGCATGGCTAGGTTATAAGGCACAACCCACCGGTTATCAAGCCATTTCCCATTTTTAAACACACGATGACCATTGTCCCGACGCATATAAAGGGCAAAACCATCTTTATCAAGTATAGTTTCCTCGCTGGAACTCTTTCGGGAAGTGCTTAGAACATTTTCCATCTTTCATGCAAACACACTTGTCGTTTAGATCTCCACGGGGACCATGCATCATGAACTCGGAAACCAGAATGAAGCCAAGAGGATCCTCATTGGGATCCGGAATTTCAGCGAGAAACAAACGAATCAATGAACGCCATACTCACCTCAGTGTCGTTCCTCTTCAGCGAGATGAGGATGTGTGCGTGCGGGAGTCCTCGCTTCTGGAACTCGACAGTGTGAAGAACTGCAAAGGAAGACAATTGTTAGATACCCGCTCAATAAAGAGGACAGAAAGAATAAGCAAACAAATTTTAAACCAGAACACAAAAACACTACCAGCCTCTACGGGGCCGTACGCTCGCCACGATCGATATCATCAAGGTACTCGTTAAGCTTCATATTGTATACTCTAACAACAATATCAGCCCTATCCGAAGGCCTCGCTCAGGTCGAAGCAAAAGAGCTTCAGTGATCTCAGGCCATTTGGGATTACATGTAAATGTAGAAAAAATATCAGGAGCACCATAAACACGCTCAATGGCAAGAGCATCTTGAAAAATTTCCTGAAAATAACGACGACCACCAATGTGGCTAGAAGGCAGAATAACAGATTTCCCAACATCGCAACCATCCACAAAACCCTGGCCAACAGCATCAGTAATACCCTGAACGTGTTCACTCCTAAGTTTTTTTTGATTATTAAGTATGAACCACAAGCGACACTCATCTATGCTAGCCCGTGCATCAACAATAGCCTGAGAAGACAGTAAACCATAACACAAATAAGGGTTCGTCTAGGCCAAACGGTAAACAGTAATAGTCCTGCATTGTAAGCGTGCCACGAGTCCCTTTTCTAGCCGTGTCAGTAGGAAGGTAAGGAATGTCAAGGTGGAAACCTCTCTCGGCGAAAGGGAAGAGCAGCGGATACTGCAAAGACATGAAAGCAGGGTGCAAACAAGAAATCCTCTTTAAACCTTCTCTCCTGTTGTCAATAACAATATCACGGGTAGGCGCCTCGAGATCTAGTGGACCAACAACCAACGCTGCCAGGTGATTTGTCGATGGAAAACTATACTAAGGGCCATCCCTTCCGATGGAGCTACCAAACGAATTGCCACATGTTCATCTTCGTTGCCCTTGATACGTTCGCTAGCCATCCTAAAATTTTTCACCAGGTCGTTGCACTCGTTAAGCATTTCTGTTAAACCGGTAACAATAGCCTTGTCTAAGTCCTTGCTTTTGTCGTTGTCTGGGTTGACCACATTAATTCTATTGCTGACCTCATTGGTGGTGTCATATATGTATAATTCAGCAAACTTAGGCGGATCTCTACCTCCAACGGAATCAGCCGTATCATTTTTCCGAGGCAAAAGAGAACCTATTCGGTGGCAAACAACACCTTGGATTTTAAAAATGTTTGGGCCACATGACTTGTTGATAGAACGATCAATGGTTGCACCCATGGAGGTGAAAGAAAACAGACAGTTGTATTGCCGAACTTTGGTGACGAAACGCTTGGCAGGGGGGGTCACCGTCAAAACGGAGGAGGTTATCCAGAAAAGGAGGAGGTTTCTTAAAAGGTGGGATGTAAACTTTCCCACCCTTGCAGCAAAGATTATAGTCGAACCGTCGTAGAGAAACAGAGGACGTCGTTTTAATGCGTTCCGCCCACCAAAAAGCCGCACCGCAGTGTCGGCACTGGTACTCAGGAGCACCCTGGTACGACCGTCCTGCATAAGAAGCTACGGGAAAAGAAGGCAACAAACAATCATTTAGCAATAGCCCGACAGCGGGAAGACCCACGGCACCTAAAATCTGATGGTAACAGTCATTGACCTAGTACCTTTAATGCTCTCAGCAAGCTGACCCGGAAAACCCTCCCAATCACCATCTACTGGATCTCGCATAGCATGCTCTATGGCAAAGAAGGCAAGACCAGGGGAAAAAATGTTTAGCAGCGGGTAGAGAAAACTAAAGAACCTAACATAGGAAGCCAAAGGCAACACCTTCAAAGTTAGTACGCCGCAGACGAAGCAGTAGTCTTCTTCTCTTACGATAAAACCTAGTGACCTCACGATCCAGGAAAGGAAGCCAACCATCTCCTAATTGGCAGCAAAGCAGAACCGATGTGAAAAAGAAGATACGTAAACCCAATATGAAACAAAGAACACAAAAACTTGCTGGGGCAACATACTTTTCCTCTTGTAAGGCGACTCATCAGCTGGTGGGCGAGGAACCCAGTGAGGAATTATCCAAGTAGGAGGTTTTTTGGGCGGCATGGCATCAACAGCAAGAGAAGGACGCGAAGGGGCAACACATGGCAGGACTGAACCAACGATATAGCAGACAACAATAAGACAACAAACAGAGAAACCTGAAAGTATAGGTAGCAAAGAGGAGAACAGCAAGTACAAAATGGGAACTCAGAAAAACTATCCAACCAGGGGTGTGAACAGAAGCTTGGCTGGAAAGAGTATGTGCACATAACACAAATAAGAGGAAGGGGTAGTAAAATAATCTCTTATACATAATCATCAAATGAATAGTTTCCTGATCAGAGAACGCTACATGTTTCAGACAGAAGAGATAAGCTGATTACATATGAGTTGATGACACAGTGTCTCGGTAAGAGGATCTACAGAACCAACAGGTGACGGAACACCACCCGATCGAAGCACCATAACTGCAAGGACAACAGCACAACGCGCGAGGTCCCTATGGGCCTGCATCCCCTCGTAATTGAAGTCACGAATCACAAATCCGTACAGACTCTGTAAAAAGCGAATAGCCTGCAAGGCCAATTCCTCGAACGGAGATTGCAAACCGGACGACACGGACGACCAGAAAAAAAACCGGGTGGGCGCGGGCCCCTCCTGGACAACAGCGATCTCAAGCTCCACACCTCCAAGGACGGAACCATCGCCGCCCACCTCACGCACGTAGCCATGGTACGACAACCGACAGTGAGAAGCGACCAGGTCCAACAAATGCAAAGGAGAATAGGAGATGACGAACATCCTGTGACACAAAGTAAATGAACGCAAGGAAAAGACACACGCCGAAACAGCGAAAAAACCCAAAAGGCACGCTTTTATCAATAACATAGCAACATCATCTGGTAACGAAAGTAAAATACACATAAACATAGTAGATGAACACGTACAGGGTCATACCAAATTGACAGAGATAAGTACCTGAGAAAGAAGAAATCCTAGGAAGACAACACAGGCAAGTCCAGCAGCACGTAACAGCAGCAAGTAATCTGGAGCACAGGAAAACCCAGAAGGCATGCTTTTGTCAGTAACATAGCAACATCATCTGGTAACATAAGTAAAATACACATAAACTCAGTACATGAACAGACGGACACACGAGCTGGACAAATATCGGTACCTGAGAAACAAGAAAGCGTAGGAAGACAGCACAGGCAAGTCCAGCAGCAGGTGACAGCAGCAAGTAACCTGGAGCACACAGCAAGGCCAAGCAAAATACGACAGGTGAGATACACATGGACAGTACATGACTCTAACAGTGGAAATGTAGAAGGTAAACCGACCTAAACCAAGAGTAAGGTCAAATCCAAGAACAAGAAAAAAATACTGAGTGGATGCACTGTTTGGAGATTCTATTTTACTACATGACTATGAGGCAGAAGCAAAGCATCATCAATCATCGACCAAGTGGTATTGGCTGTACCATAATGGCATAACAAAACCAAGAAGTACCATATATATCATCATGTACAATTAATTAGTCACCGAATCAAAGTACTAAAGAAGGCATCAAAATTCAGTCCCTGGCTGTAACTGTCAGGATAAATAAATGAGCAATCAGCAATGAAAGAACAATAAAAGCAAAGAAAACACAGGAAGTGAATCATTAGTTTGCATTTTTGATTTAGTTTGAAATGAACTGTAGGTGTATCACTCAGATCCTATTTTAGCTCAATAACAAATTTTAGTTCAAGGGGTTTCAAGTTTTTGGTTAACCTGGGTTTCAGGTTTTGCATTAACTTTTTCAAATAAAAAGAATTAGATAACAGAACCCAAGCGAATCTGTTTAGAGTTCAAACAGAGGTAGCCATGATAAGGTAGGATAATTTGCAACAATAAAAAATACAACCCTTCATGATCCCTCTCCTTCTACAAGTGCCTCATTGACAAATACAAAGTTGGTCAATGGATTAATTAGGTGTGACTGTTTAATCTTAAGGCAGGTTGAAACACATACCCATTTTGAGGTATAATGTATATAACATAACCTAAATCAAAGATCCAGAAGACGGACAATACCAAGAGATCGTAAGACCACAGCACTCTGCAGCTATCATGTTTGTGAGTTTTTTCTTTTTATCTTTGACATGAAATGGAGCCTGACCTATGTCCCTTCCGTGCCTATAGGCTAACCTAAATCAAAGATCCAGAAGACGGACAATACCGAGAGATCCTAAGACCACAGCACGCTGTAGCTACCATGTTTGTGAGTTTTCTTTTTATCTTTGGCAGGAAATGGAGCCTGACCTATGTCCCTGCCGTGCCTATAGGCTAAGGCCAGTTTCAGCCATCATCTACGACACAACCTAAACCGAGTAGCCAACAACCCAGACTGCAAGATTGGAAGGAAGAGGAAGAGAAGTCACGCTTACAACGGCAGCAAGCGAAGAGCAGTCGAACCGAAGCAACCGCGGCCACCGAGCGGCAATCCCAGCGAACGGACGACCTGTGAAGACAGGAAAGACAAGGCCACGAGCACACCAAAACGCGGAACGCCGCCGATGGCACGGAAGAAATCGGATCAGAAAAGCAGGGGAGGAAGAAGAAACAGGGATAATGTACCTACAACGGGGAAGCAGAGCCTCACCTCAACCAAACCCATGCCAGAGCAACGCCATGGGGTGAAGGCACCGACCGCCGACAGCAGGCAGCGCGCGAGAGCAGCGGAGGAGGGCGGATCTGGAACGGGACGGCTGAGGCAAACGAGGCGAAGACGAGACGACGGCGACGGCGAAGCGGAAGAGGCGAGGGGAAAGTGAGGGCGCGTCTCTCTCCGCTGCGACGGCGTGCGTGGGTATAGTGCGCCACACAGTGCGAGCTCGTCCTCTCGGCTAATGGCGCGCCGCCACCGAGTCGGCCGCACCGATGAACAACCGAAAAGTCGAAAGCACCCCTATCTACCCCGCGCCGATCCACATATTCCGCTCGGTTTCGGTCGGCCAGCGCGCCCCTTACCGCACCGGCGAAAACGAGCCGCAGCGGCTGACGAGCGGACCCACCTGGCTGTAGGACCCAAACGTGGGGACAGGCGGGTACACAACGGTTGTTGTATCAATTTCTCTAGCGGTAAGGAGAGACACGGTCAAAAGCAAGACACGGTGGACAACCAATCAGATGGTTTCTCTCTTGGCAAGAATAGACGGCTGAGATTGGACAGAGTCAAAATCGGACGGCTCGCGTGCACTGAGCGCTGTGAGGCCCCCTATGGGGGGCATCAATTATACCTTTAGATGCTCTAGACCATTATCCCCACTAATTCTCACAACACTCTAGTAGCAAACAAGGCCGTAAGATGGTGACGGTCGCCAATCCCCGGCTTAAAAGTGCATAGAGTCCTCATGTGTGACAATCCCTATGACCTAATGTTTGCATTGAGTTATATGTGTAGGAGTTGTCCATAGGTAATGCTTGAACCATTTGTTTGCTTCAAGGTTGCAATAAGAATAAATGAGGTGCAAGTTCAAGATGAGCCAACTCGAGGAGATCATATGCTTGAAGCTTGCCATTTATGTGGTGTTCATGGATATGCGAATATGCACCAAAGAAAAGCTTTCGTATTGGAGAGTGGGGGAGCAATCCACAATACTTCATCAAGCAATCACAATCAAGAAGGCGTTCCATCTTGTTGCGGTCAAGATCGGTATCATCAACCTCAAGTGGAATGCGCAAGGTTAAGGTTTGGTTTTGATAGGGTTTCTTTCTTACCGGTCTTGTGGTTTTGTTAGGAGACCGGGTTATAGGTTAGTTGTTGCACTATCAAGGGGCTCTCGATTGAGTAACTCGGTCGTGTCCTTTGGAGAGAGGTCAAACCTTTGCATCCTTGCACCATCTTTCTTGGTTATTATTTGGATCTTATCCATATGGTGTTTTAGATCTTGTGTTTATTCTTATGACAAGCTCTAGTTCATCGAAAACGGATTCCACATGAAATACTTGTTGCATTTTCGATATTGGAGTTTTTCCCGCTTCTTTGTATTGAGAGGTTTCACCTATAAATTCATGTAAAATCTATCCCATATGTTATTAAAATTTTATCTCTTAATTTGTGGGCTAGCTCTTGTCATCCTATTTCCAACAAACTTGGTTTCACCTAAATCTGAGTTTCCTAACTTAAGTTGTTGCATTTTTCCTATTGGAGGTGTTACTGATTTGGCTCTTATAGTTAGGTTAAACCTTTCTCCATTTAATCTTATTATCCATGGTTGAACTATGATGTTTCCCTGAATGGTCTTGTAGAGATTTTTTACGATTATAAAGAAAACCAAGATCATCAAATTCTGAGTTCGAATGTGAAAATGGCAGCGTTTTCGGTGTGGGGTGCGCTGCCGGCCAGGTTGACCCGGCCACGGGCCAGCCTTAGTCCGGCCAGGATGCAGGGTGCACGAAAATGGTGCCCGAATTCCAACCTACCAGAATGGTCCGTGTAAGGGTATATTGCCCCTATGTGTGGTTTTGGTAATTAATGACAACCCATATGGACTAATGTTTTCATTAAGTTTTTATGAAGGAATATTCCATATGTACTTCTTGTATTCCATGTGTTGGATTCAAGTATGGATGCCATGAAGATAAAGATACACCTTGTGTATTGGCATCAAGATTATCGTTTTAAAGATACATATGTGATATGATCAAGAAGATGAAATGAAGATGGAGTTCTTATGTGGAACTCAATATTAGCCATGCTCTATCTTAAGTGAGTATGAGAAGATACAAGGTTGAGTTGGGCAAGTTCAAGATGAGCATCTTGAGTGGATCACATGCTTGAAGCTTGTCGTCCATTTGGTGATAATGGACATGTGAAGATGTGCATCAATGGAGCTTTCCCATCATAGTGTATGGGGGAGCATTTGTGAGTCTTCACGAAGCAACATTGATCAAGTGAGGCATTCCGGCTTGAGTGAAGCTTAAAGAGTTATCATCAAGATCAAGCGGGATGCGCAAGGCAAAGGTATGGCCTTGCTAGGTTTTCCTTTTACCGGTCTCAAGGTGGATGTTGGGAGACCGGATTATAGGATAGATAGCTGCACTATTAAGAGGGGCTTTCGGTTGAGTAACTTGATCACATCATCTTAGGGAGCTCAATCCTTTGCATACTTTGCATATCCTTATTGCTTCTTGGTGTTTCTCTGTGTGAGGTTCTTGAGCTTGTTGCTAGCTTTACAACAAGCCCAAGTTCATTGAAAACGGAATCCACATTCATCTTCTATTGCGTTTTCGATTTTGGACGTCTTCACCGTCTCTTGACGTTGGGGTTCTATGCGTCGTTATCTTTCCAACAAAATTGGTTTCATGCGAATCGGAGTTCGGGAGCATTAGTTATTAAAGAAAAAAGGAAAGAGGAGAAAAGAATAAAAATAAAAAGAAAAAAAGGGAGGGGCCAGCCGGCCGACCGGCCCAGCCACCGGCCCACCCGGTCCGCGACCGGGTCCGGCGCTGGTGCCATCCGGGCCGCCTCCAGTGGCCTTTTGGCCCACGACCGGCGGCTGGCCCGGTCCGTGTCCGACCCACCTGGCGCCAACCCCGGCCCAGCCGGACGCCCCGCCGGCCCGCGCACCCTGAGCGCCCCTGCGCTATCTGCCGCCTCCCCCGGCTCGCTCCCGCTCCGACCGGCTTGTGGCCCGGTCCGGCCAGACTGGTGACCGGCCTGGCCGGCTCCAAGTCCGGTCGGCCGGCCTATGCGCCGGCTGGGGCGATTTTCCTGCGCGTCTTGACTTGTCTTTTCCCCCCAACGGTTTTATTTGCTCCCTAGCTATAAATAGCCCTTCTTCCACCTTGAGCAAGTCAGTTCTTCCCATTCTCTCTCCTCCATTGTTGCATTTGAAGAACTTGCTCTCTCTCTTGTCCCCCCCCCCCCATGATTCTTGCTCATTCTTTAGGGATCTAAGAGAGGAGATCTAGATGTACACTTCCACCAATCCATTTCTCCTCTAAGTGAGGGAAACTCTTGGGATATAGATCTTGGAGTCTTTTGTTTACTTTCCCCATTGTTCTTCCTCTCCAATCTCATCTTAGCATTTGTTGCTTGGGTGGGATTTGAGAGTGAAGGATTTGAACACCTCTAGTGTTCTTGCTTTACATCATTGCATAGTGTTGAGCTCTCCACCACGATTAGTTCGAGTGAGAGACCGTGAGCTTGTTACTCTTGGAGGGAGACCTCCTAGTTGGCTTGGCGGTTGGTGCTCCGGTGATCTCTTCAAGAAGATTGTGAAGAGGCCCGGGCTTCTCCTTCGTGGAGCTTGTGAAGTGGTTGTGGAGCTTGCCATCTCCGGAGCGGAGGAAAAGCTAACCATAAGGAAAGGGCCGTTATCCTTCGTGGGTGTGGTTCGGAGAATAGGGTGAGCCTTCGTGGTGCGGGGAATCCTTCGTGGGACCTCCACTCCTCCAAACGTGATGTACCTTCTTGCAAAGGAAGGGAACACGGGAATACATCCTCGTCTCCGCGTGCCTCGGTTATTTCTATACCCGAGCTCTCTTTCCTTGTGATAGCCATCGTGCTTGAAGTACATATATCTTGCTATCACTTGTGCTACATATATCTTGTGCCTATCTTGCTTAGCTCTAGTTGCTATTGTTACACTTAGTTGAGCTTAGCATATTTAGGGTTTGTGCTTGTAAACTAAACGATAGTTTAATTCCGCATTATTACAAGACAAATCCGTAAGAGTTTTTAATTGCCTATTCACCCCCCTCTAGGCGACATCTCGATCTTTCAGTCCGGCCAAGCCCGGAAGGTCCGGCTAGGTGTTGTTTTGGGGTGCATTTTCAACAGTTAGATTCCATTTTGAGGCCATATATAATCCCATTCTTCCCCATTGAGCTAGTTGCTTCTCCTACTCTCTCTCTACTCCATTGTTGACTTTGAGAAGCTTCCTCTCCCTCTAATCCCTCCATGATTCTTACTCATATTTGAGGAAAATATAGAGGAGATCTAGATCTACATCTTGACCAAATAGATTCATCTCTTTGTGAGGGAAATCCACTAGATCTAGATCTTAAAGAAATTTGGTGTTCCTCCTCCTATTTGTTCTTCCTCTATTATTCCCCCAATAGGTTTTGTAGCTTTGTTGGAATTTGAGAGAGAAGGACTTGAGCATCTTTGTGGTGTTCTTGCCATTGTATTTGGTTCATCGATTTGACTTCTCTGTGGTGATACGTGGAGGTGAAAGTTCGTGAGATATTCTCTTTGGGAGCTTGTTCCCGAAGCTTGTTACTCTTGGGTCTTTGGACCCTATATGGTTTAGTGGTCTTTGTGGTGTTCTTGGGGTCTCCAATTAAGTTGTGGAGATTGCTTCAAGTTTGTAGCTTTATGGCTTAGTGGTGTTCTTGGGGCCTCCAATTAAGTTATGGAGATTCCTCAAGTGCAAGGCCTTTGTGGCGGAATATTGGGAGCCTCCAATTAAGTTGTGGAGTTAGCCCCAAGCTTTGTACGGGTTCGGTGACCACCCTAAGGTTCCATAGTGGATCGAGGTCTTCCCCTTTGGTGGGAAGGGTCGAGGAGAACACGGTGGACCTTCGTGTCGTTTGGAGTGACTTGTCCTCCACACCGCTCCAATGGAGAGTAGCACTCGCAAGAGTGTGAACTTCGGGATACATCGTCGTCTCCACGTCAACTTGGTTATTCCTATACCCGAGCTATTTACTTATGCACTTCAATTTGTGATAGCCTTCGTGCTTGAAGTTATAAATGTTGCTATCACATAATTGCTTATCTTGCTTAGCATAAGTTGTTGGTGCACATAGGTGAACCCTAGTTATATAGGTTTTGTGATTGACAAATTAAACGCTAGTTTTATTCCGCATTTGTTAAGCCATATTCGTAAAAGTTTTAAACCGCCTATTCACTCCCCCCTCTAGGCGGCATCCATGTCCTTTAAATTGGTATCAGGGCCCGGTCTCTCACTATAGGCTTTACCACCTTGGGAGTAAAGATGTCGGCTAGAGATTTAGTGCATGATCACACTTTTATGTTCGATGGCACAAATTATGATGTTTGGGAAATTCGCATGCTTAGTCATTTTCGGGCCATTGACCCTCATATGGAGCGAATTGTAGATATAGGTTTTTCTCCTTCGATGGATTCCCAAAATCTATCTTTAGAGGATGAGAAAATTTTATATCTCAATTCTCAAGCTTCTAACGTGCTTGTTCATGCTTTGAGCAATGTAGATATTCGTGCAATCTTGCCTTTTTGGAGAGCTCATGATTTATGGACAAAGCTACAAGAAAAATATGATGTGTCCAACATTATTGAGAATGATTGCATTCCCTCCACTTCCGGTCGTGAGGAACTTTCATCCACTTCACCATTGTGTTGCAAGACACAATGAAATGCCAAGGTGAGTGGTGATGACCATTGCAATGTCGAGGGTGATCCTATTCTTGATGATCCTTCATCTCTATCTCATTGCAATGCTTCATCTTTGGACTTAAACACATCTAGCACTATAAATGGTCCACATGCTTGTGTTGATAGTCCTTGCATACCATGTGTTAAATGGTCATCTAAATGCCATGGTGATATGCTTGATATTTCTTGTCGCCGTAATATAAATGCTTCTATTTCCTCTAGTTCTTGTGTGTCTAACAATGTAGAGGAAACTGAAGAATCCATTGGCAATGACAAGATCTTTAGTGGATCTTCAAGTAGCTCTTGTTCTCCATCATCTCAAGTTTCTCATATATGCCTTATGGCTAAAGCTTCTATGGTATCTCATACCTCGGAAGCTAATCTTTCTCATAATGATGAAGATGAAGTACATGAAGAAGAAGAGGAATTGATTGCCTCTTTACATGACAAGGGTGAGGTTGTTCATCGTGCTCTTTGCAAAAATAAAATTGCTTGCTCTAAATTTGTTGAAATCTTAGTTTTTGCTATTGAGAGCCAAAAACTTATTGAGATGCATGAGAACACCATATTAAAAATGGGTGCTCTTAAACGCGAGTATGCCGATGAAATAGGTTCTCTAAAGGATGAACTTGAAGAAGAACAAACCACCAAAGAATCTCTTGAGGAGACCTTTTCTCTAGAATTGTCTAGAATAAAGGAAAACCATGATAGAGATCTTGAAGTGGCAAATGATCTAAAGCTAAAAAATGATAAGCTTGTGTTTGTTAATGCTAAAATCCTTGAGGATTTTGAGCAACTCAAAAATGGCTCTAGGGTCACTGAGAGTGCGCTCACCAAACTCACCGAGTCACATGACCAACTTAAAGCTTCATATCTAAAATAGCATACCAACTTGGCTTCTCCTATTGCTATTAATGATGATGCTTGTGCTACTAACTCTACATCTTGTGAAGCATCCATTTTGATGGAGAATTTTGAGCTAAGGGCTCAATTTGAATTGCTAACTAGCAATTATGGGATTTTGGAAGAAAGTCATGGAAAGCTCTCTAGCTCCCATGATGAACTTCTATTGTCCCATGAGAAGCTAAAGTTATCTCATGTGGCTATCATGTCAAAGGTAACATCTTGTGAGCCTCATGTGGATATGAGCACTAATTCTCAACATGCTATATTGCCATGTGCTAGTCCTATTAATTCATCTACTCATAGTATTGCAAAATCTTGTGATGAATTATCCTCCTTGCCTTGTTGCTCTAACAATGAAGTTTTTTACTTCTTATAATATTTGTGTTGTTTCTAACCATGTAGAGGAAATCAAAGAGCTCAAGGCTCAAGTCACTTCCTTGAAGAAAGACTTGAAAAAGGGTCATGAAGGGTCATTAAGGGAAAATCAAACTTAACAAGATGTTGAGTGTACAACAATACTCCAATGACAAGATGGGACTTGGATTTGTCTCCAACAACAAGAAGAAGTCCAAAATCTCCAAGAACAAGAAGGGCCAATTACAAGTCAAAGACCCGACCAACATTACTTGCTTCAAGTGCAAAATTGAAGGGCATCATGTTAGATCTTTCCCATTGAAGAAGAAGCATCATAGTGAGAAGCAATAAGGGAAGCGGTCTCAAATTCAAGGCCATGCCCAACCTCAGGTTGAAGAAAGGTTACTTCTCAAGAAGAGTCAAGCTAATGCTCCAATTGTGGAGAAATCAAGTGAGAAGAATGAGAAGAGAATAACTTGCTACATATGTCGTGAGAATGGCCACAACTCCTATTTTTGCACTATTGGTACCTCATCCAACCCTATAATAATTAGTGATGTTTATTCTCTTCGCAAGGATGAGGTTGGCAATGTGTTTGCCAAATATGTTGGCGCTCAAAGTGGTGTCAAGAAAAGAACCATTTGGGTTACCAAGCCTATTGTGACTAACCTCTTAGGACCCAACTTGGTTGAGGACCAACAAGCTAAAATTTGATCAATAGTTGATGTTGGAGGGCATTGGAGACTTGGCTACATCATGAAGAATTAAAGGACCTTCATAATTTAGATTCTCTCAAGCCAAGTCATTTGGATTATCTCATTCACATCATATATCCATTGTTCCTCCTTGCGGTAACATGTACTCAACTTATTTACATTGAAATTAAGTTACTCGCCTCTTTTATATGTGTTGGTTTTGTACCTTGCATATGCTTATATATGTTGTGCTTCCTACTTAACTTATCTTGAGAAACCAAGTATATATATGTTAGGTTGCACACCGTGTATTTGTGTGTGTGTGTTGGATCCTATTTGCATCTTGTTTATATCTTATATGGCTCTTGTGAGTGATTAATGCACTATCCCATTTTGGGGGAGTGATATGCCATTGGGAATGTCACAACCCTAAAGATGTGTGTACATGAGGAATACCACTTAGAATTGATATTGCAAGTTTATCTAGTCTCTATGTGGTATGTCATCATCATGATAAATTCTAATTCTATAATGTCCATTAATTAACTCTTGTTGGTTCTTTGTTTCCTCTTGTGAAAATAAATTCTATATCACATTATGTGGGAGTATTATGCTTTGTGCATATTACAAGCCATGAAAATGTGTACATTTGAGGTTGTGTCACATAGTATTGATATTGTAAATTATCTCGTTCCTATGTGGCATGTGTTGCTCAAACAAGTCCAAATTTGCTTAAATGGCTTATTTGATAACATCTTTGTGGATCTTTTCTTGGCATGGTTTTCCACAATGTGTGTCCCATATCCTTTTTGGGAAATCACGTGCTTCAAGTTATGCTATTCATTGCTTTGCATGATGGTGTAATTAATTGAAGCTATCAAGAAACTCTCGGTGCATGATGGTTAACTCGTATATTTTACCATATGCTTTTTTGGTATGAAGATGATCTTGGATATACTTGGAAACTACCACCGGGAAATATTTCCCAAATACCTCTTGTCCCAGGACAATTGGTAATCTATTATGAGGTAGACATTTATTGATCATCTTTACATTGGCTCTTGTGTTTAATTGCTTCATTTCTTGCCATGAAATGGTTTTGCCTTTGACTCCCATGTGTCTTCCTTGCATCTTATGGATATAATTTGGTTACTTGAACCTTCTTGATGTTTTATTAAATATTGGTAGAGTAATGATCCCACTTTTGTGCATTTTTTATTCAAATGAAAAATCCTAAACAATGCACTAATCTTGGGGAGCTCTCCTATTTGTGTTAGAATGCCACCTTTATGATCCTATCATTTCATTGCTTGATTTTTATCAAGTACTTGATTTTGGGAGACAAACCTTTTCTTTTCAGTACTTGTACCATCATGAAAAGTGTGATGGTTTGGTTTATTTGTTGGAACCTTGCGCTCTTGGGAGTTGGTTATCCCATTGCTTGTTTTGGGTTTAATTAGCTTCTTGTAATGAGATAAGTCTTTGGAATCAATATTGTGTTCATTTAATTCTTTGATATAATTTGGAAAACTATTGTTCTCGATTTAATTGGCGTCTCACCCAAATTGTATTTCCGTTTGGTTCTTGAGAGTCTCATGCATGCATATTTACTATATGTATATTCTATGGCATGCTTTGCTTTATTTGTTCCAATATATAGGGTAAACTCCAACAAATCCTAAATGGGCTAAGATGTGCATGAAATTCAATTTCATATCAATATGCACATATTTATGTGGAGTTTGTCCTATATGTTGTAGTGTCTAACTACTTTGGACCCAATTAGTTTGGGGACCATTTTTTACTTAATTTTTTTAGGTACATGAAGATGCATTGGATGCTTACCAAATTCATAAGGAATAAGTGGTTACTAAATGATTATTTGAGGCAAGTTAGGATGATCAACGAACTCATATCTACTACATCCACACCAATGCTATTTTGGTAACAAGTATCTTCTCATGCATACTTTTCTTGTATCCAACCTCGTGGTTGCATCTTGGCATGAATCTCTCTATTTGCAAATGTCTTAATGAAATCTCCTTATTACAAATTGAGTTCTTTCTTTTGATATCCTTTAGTTGTGATACTTTTTGCTTTTCTCAAAGCATCCCAACTATCTTCTTTACCTTGTTAATATTTGCGATGTCTTTGATGTGTTTGTGGTTGAAGTCCATTAGTGTACAATAAGATGAAATCGAGCCTTGGCAATACTATCAAGCAAAGATCTTATTGGTATATTGCATGACTTCATGTTTGATATCATGTTCTAATTCTTGTGTATCTACTTTGTGTGCACATGTTTCTTTGTGGATAAATATCTTCGTGATATTGTCTACTTAGAGGAACTTATAAACATGAGAGTGGATATATCTCCATTCGATATTTTTTAATTGGTATGTGTTGATTGGTCATGCTAAGCAAACTCATTCTTTGAAGACCATGATGATTGTATTTTCTCATCCTTGTATTAGTCTTATAATATGCTTTGTCATGACTTCAAGTGTCAAACTTAATGTCTTATCTATGGTCTATTGCAATTGTTTGTGTTTTAAATGGTAATGAGGGAGTGAGGATTCCATGTTATGCATATTGTATTCAAATGCATCAATCTAATTTATGCATGTACCTTGGGAAGCTAATTCATTTTATTTAAAGCGCTATTTTGCGGTGATCATAATATTTTATTTTACTTGGTATCTTTTGCTTTGAATGATATTATGGGAGTGATGATTCTATGTTTGTGCACCTATACTCCAATGTAAATTTTCTATCTTTGTGCACAAACCTTGGGGAGCTTCCCTATATTATTTAGAGTACTCTTCTTGATCTTATCATAATATTTATCTTTCATTTGGTTCCATGTTTGGGTTCATTGGATTGCTTGCTTCATGTGTTGAAGTTTCTTGACTTTATTATCTTTTTCTAATCTTTGATCATAGATATAGTTTGAATCCCTCCGAGTATTCATCATTGGATACGTGCATTTGATTCTACTCACAGTATGAGAAATACACACCTTGTGGAGGAATTCTCACTATATTGACCTCTCTAGATTTTTCGCCCATTTCGGCAATGGATGCCAATGGAGGAGAAGTTTCGAGGGTTTAAGGGGATTGGGGTTTTATGCTTCTTGCTTTGTGCCAAAGTATTTTCCTTTCATACTTTGCATCTTTTTGCCTTGATTGGTTGAATATTGAGAGGAAACTCCACTAGGCTTTGATTGCCAATATATGCAATGAAATTCAAGTTCATTCACACGTGCACATATTATGGGGAGTTTGCTCTATGTATTTAACTTGTTTGTTACTTAAATTCCTTATATAAACCCTCTCAAATAGATTGTCATCAATTACCAAAATGAGGGAGATTGAAATTGCATAGAGTCCCCATGTGTGGTTTTGGTAATTAATGATAATCCTTATGGACTAATGTTTGCATTGAGTCATATGTGTAGGAGTTGTCCATAGGCAATGCTTGAACCATATATTGGCTTCAAGGTTGCAATAAGAAGAAATGAGGTGTAAGTTCAAGATGAGCCAACTTGAAGAGATCATATGCTTGAAGCTTGTCATTTATGTGGTGTTCATGGATATGCGAATATGCACCAAAGAAGAGCTCCCGTAGTGGAGTGTGGGGGAGCAATCCACAATACTTTATCAATCAATCACAATCAAGAAAGGCGTTCCATCTTGTTGCGGTCAAGATCTTCATCATCAATCTCAAGTGGAATGCGCAAGGTTAAGGTTTGGTCTTGATAGGGTTTCTTTCTTACCGGTCTCATGGTTTAGTTAGGAGACCGGGTTATAGGTTAGTTGCTGCACTATCAAGGGGCTCTTGAGTGAGTAACTCGGTCGTATCATTTGGAGAGAGGTCAAACCTTTGCATCCTTGCATCATCTTTCTTGGTTGTTATTTGGATCTTATCCATATGGTGTTTTAGAGCTTGTGTTCATTCTTATGACAAGCTCTAGTTCATCGAAAACGGATTCCACATGAAATACTTGTTACATTTTCGATATTGGAGTTTTTCCCTCTTATTTGTATTGAGAGGTTTCACATCTAAATTCATGGAAAAATCTATCCCACATGTTATTCAAATTTTATCTCTTTGAGGTCTAGCTCTTCTTATCCTATTTCCAACAAACTTGGTTTCACCTAAATTCGAATTTTGTAACTCAAGTTGTTGCATTTTCCCTATTGGAGGTGTTACCGATTTGGCTCTTATAGATTGGTTAAACCTTTTCCATTTAATCTTATTATCCATGGTTGGAATATGATGTTTCCCTGAATGATCTTGTAGATATTTTTGTTATGATTCTAACGATCCCAAGATCATCAAATTCGGAGTTTGGATGTGAAAATGGCGGCGTTTTCGGTGTGGGGTGCGCTGCCGGCCAGATTGGTCCGGCCATGGGCCAGCCTTAGTCCGGTGATGACCCACAAGTATAGGGGGTGTATCGTAGTACTTTCGATAAATAAGAGTGTCGAACCCAACGAGGAGCAGAAGGTGTTGACAAGCAGTTTCGATGAAGGATTCACTGTAAATGCTCACAAACAAGTATTCAGGGGGTTTTGATATAGCAGATGAATAAAGTACGAGTAAGTAAAATGCGAGAGTAATAATTGCATCGAGTGGCCCAATCCTTTTTAGCACAAAGGACAAGCCGGTTTGTTTACTTATAATGACCAAACGTTCTTGAGGACACACGGGAATTTAGTCTAGTGCTTTCGCTTCATATAGTTGATTAATCTTCATTGTTTTGATAAGTGTTGTGTGGGTGAACCTATGCTAATGCACCGCCCTTCCTAGGACTAATACATACTTGTGATTATACCCCTTGCAAGCATCCGCAACTACAAGAAAGTAATTAACATAAATCTAACCACAGCCTTAAACTGCGAGATCCCGCTATCCCTCCCGCATCGATATACCAACGGGGGTTCAGGTTTCTGTCACTCCGGCAACCACGCAATTGGCAACCGAATACAAGATGTATTCCCCTAGGCCCATAAAGGTGAAGTATCATGTAGTCGACGTTCACATGACACCACTAGAAGAATAACACCACAACTTAAATATCATAACATTGAATATTACCCAACATAATTCACTACTAACATTTAGACTTCACCCATGTCCTCAAGAACTAAACGAACTACTCACGAGACATCATATGGAACATGATCAGAGGTGATATGATGATGAATAACAATCTGAACATAAACCTTGGTCCAATGGTTTCACTCAATAGCATCAATAACAAGCAGAAATCAATACCGAGAGAGTTTCCCCTATCAAACAATCAAGATTCAACCCTAGATGTTACAGCGGTGACGAGGTGCAGCGGTGGAGATGGCGGTGATGATGATGGAGATGATGGTGATGATGATCCCAATGATGTCCGGCTCGATGACGGTGACGATGGCGTCGATTTCCCCCTCCGGGAGGGAATTTCCCCGGCAGATTTCAGCTTGTCGGAGAGCTCTTTTCTCTCTGGTGTTTTCCGCCCCACAGAGGCGGCTGTGACTCTTCGCGACTATCCCCCGGAGCTTAGGTTTTCGGGACGAAGAAGTACGCGAAGGAGAGGAGGCCAGAGGGGGCTGTGGGCCCCCTCCCCACAAGGCGGCGCGACTAGGCCTGGGCCTGCGTCGGCCTATGCGGGGGCCCATGGCGGCCCTCCTCGGCTCCTCCTTTTGGCTATCTTCGTCTTCTGGAAAAATAAGATTTTTCGTGTAATTTCCGTCAATTGTTGGTCTTCCGAAATATTGCATTCTGACGGTGCTTTTCCAGCGAGAATCCCGACTCCGATGCGCGATTCTCCAATAATCATGAAACATGCAAAATAGATGAAATAACATAAGTATCACCTCTAAATATGAAATATATCAATGAATAACAGTAAATTATGATATAAAATAGTGATGCAAAATGGACGTATCAACTCCCCCAAAGCTTAGACTTCGCTTGTCCCCAAGCGAAACTGAACTCGGTAAACAAGACCACATGTTTATGGAGTGAAGAGTCGATAAACCAAATACGGACAAGAAGCATCATATTAATTCACACAAGACATTCTAGTGAACAACTTCCTCATATAATTCAACTTGAAACAAGTAGAAGGTAATCACAAATAAAGGTGCATAAGAAATCATAATTGGTGATGGCAAACTTCGTTCTTGGTCAGAGAACAATTAATGATTGTACTTATCTGTCGAGCAGCGCTCTTATGTTAAAGCTTATATGGCACAACTTGCATACTTAATCATAATAATCTCCTCATAATCATTGATAACTTTCAAAGCTATATTCATTCAGACAAAACTTGTACTGAACAAGGAAGAGTAAAAGGCATGATTAAGCAGATCACAGTATAAATGGTTTGATCACAACAACTCAATTGCTTGCTTAAGAGAGAGGGAAATAGGCTTACTGACTCAACATAAAGTGAAAGATAGGCCCTTCGCAGAGGGAAGCAGGGATTAAATCATGTGCTAGAGCTTTTCAGTTTTGAAATCATATAGAGAGCATAAAAGTAAAATTTTGAGAGGTGTTTGTTGTTGTTAATGAATTGTAGTGGGTACTCTAACCCCCTTGCCAAACAGACTTCCAAAGAGCGGCTCCCATGAATGACATCATCTCTACCAGCAAGGTAGATCATCCCTCTTCTCTTTTGTTTACACATGTACTTTAGTTTATTTAAGTATGACACTCCTCCCAATCTTTGCTTTCTCAAGCCATGGCTAACCGAATCCTCGGGTGCCTTCCAACAATCTCATACCATGGAGGAGTGTCTATTTGCAAAATTAAATCGCTTACTGATGAATCAGAGCAAAACATGTGAAGAGAATTATTAATGGAAGTTGATTAATTGGGGCTGGGAACCCCGTTGCCAGCTCTTTTTGCAAAATTATAGGATAAGTGGATGAAGCCACTAGTCCATTGGTGGAAATCCGCCCAACAAGATTGAAAGATAAAACACCACATACTTCCTCATGAGCTATAAAACATTGACACAAATAAGAGGTAATAACTTTTGAATTGTTTAAAGGTAGCACACGAAGTATTTACTTGGAATGGCAAGAAATACCACATTGTAGGTAGTTATGATGGACACTAATGGCATAGGTTTTGGGTTAAGGTTTGGATGCACGAGAAGCATTCCCTCTCAGTATAGGTCTTTGGCTAGCAAGGTTGATTAGCAAGCATAAGAGTTGAGGGAAACAAACAAATATACATGTGATAGAAACAATCATGCATCTTCCTTGTAAGCACAAACAATTTTAACTTCAGAATACTAAGCTAAGAGCTAACAAGAAAGCAAGATAATGAAATAATATATCTACATGTATTTCCTCTTTTCTATTTAACTCAAAGTGTTGTTGTTATTGACCAATGCTAAGTTTGCCAAAACCAAATAGATTTACTCAATGCTCCCAAAGTGATACCAATACTAACAACAAGATCAATCATATAATAGAGATTGCAAACTAAAATAAAATGTGCAATATGTAAATGATAGAACTTCTCATTAATATTCCATAACGATAACTCACACCAAGGGATACATAGCAACTAAAAGAGAGATACTTCCACACTGCAACCCATCTTATATGATAACTTCCCTACTCATGATATGACACTACTTGATAGTAAAAAGTAAAAGATAGTGATGATGTGATACCGCGGCACCCCCAAGCTTGGAACAAACCAAGGGGGTGCCAATACCAATGATGAATTACTCCTTCGGCGGTGGTGGTGATGAATTCTTGATAAGCTTCTTAACAAGCTCCTTTAGCTCATCAATCTCGTACGTGAGGTTGCGGATCATCTCCGAATTGTGCTCGACGCGGTTGAGAAGTATGTCCGACGGCGAGTCCCAACTCTTAGAGTTGTTTCCCCACTCTTCAGCTTCAGGCTTCATCCTTCCTGCAGTGTTAGAACGATCTATATCCCAATTGCTAGGCAATACTGCCTTGGGAATCCTTTCAATTTGACTATTGTAAATTAGATTGCGAAGGGGTTGTAGGTGCCTGGAGGAGATGTCTTTGGAGCTAGGTAGTGACGTGGAACTTTCCCTCCGGTGCGAATTCTTGCGCTCTTCTTGGTACTGAAAGGGTTTTCCACCACCTCGATGCTTGCGACGGTGGCACGCGGGTATGCACGCGAGCCTTCCTCTACTTCTTCTTCATCTTCTTCCTTGACACTCTCATCCACCTCTTTCCACTCGGGATCTTGAATATCTTCATCCGAAAGCCCCTTGCCCTTGTTGTTGGAGACCATGGTGCTTCTAGATCAAAACAGATCCTGGCAGAAACAGCTCGAAACAAAACACGTCGAGAAAACGATATACGGACCTCCAGGGGTCCGGGGGGTTATATAGCAGGAATTTTTACGACGAAAGGAAAGTACCAGGTCGAACCAGAGTCGGAGAGGGGCAACGAGGGGCCCTCCTCATAGGGCGGCGCGGCCAGCCTGGGGCCCGCGCCGGCCTATGGGGGCACGCCCTCGTGCGTCTCCTCCACTCCGTTTCGATCTCGTAATTTTTCATATTTTCCAAAAACAGCAAAAACATTGTTCAGAAAGTTAAACGCTGACTTTTTATTACCAGTAATGTTACCTATTCAAAGTCCAACTCTTCAGGACTGTCAATTTGTCCTGTGATGAAAGCTTCCGGAGTCACCACTCGAATAACATCAACATCTTCATTATAAGAATCACCAGAGATATAATGCTTGAGTCTTTGTCCATTCACCACTTGTGTGGCATCGCCTTGCAGAGAACTAATTTTAATTGCCCCTGAACGATACACCTCCACAACGACATATGGTCCTTCCCATTTCGAGAGTAATTTCCCTGCAAAAAATCTGAGATGAGACCGATACAATAGGACTTTATCCCCAACATTAAATTCTCTTTTGATAATTCTTCTATCGTGCCATTTCTTAACTTTCTCTTTAAAGATTTTAGCATTTTCATAAGCTTCACTTCTCCATTCATCCAGCGAACTCAATTGTAGCAATCTCTTCTTACCGGCAAGTTTTGGATCTTCATTTAATTCTCTTACAGCCCAATAAGCTTTGTGCTCTAGTTCTAAAGGTAAATGACAAGCTTTCCCATAAACCATTTTATAAGGTTCTATAAGCCCATAGTGCTTCCTTCAACTTACTAGCCCAGTTCTTTCTAGATTTATTAACAGTCTTTTGCAAGATAGATTTAATCTCTCTATTTGATAATTGTACTTGGCCACTAGTTTGAGGATGATAAGCGGAAGCAATTCTATGATTAATACCATATTTAGCAAGAGTTTTTCTAAAACCACCATGAATAAAATGAGAACCTCCATCAGTCATAAGATATCTAGGAACTCCAAATCTAGGAAAAATAATATCTAAAAGCATTCTTAAAGAGGTCTCACCATCGGCACTTTTCGTGGGTATGGCTTCCACCCATTTAGTAACATAATCAACAGCGACAAGTATATGAGTGTTACCTTCGAAGAAGGTAAAGGACCCATGAAGTCAAATCCCCAACAATCGAATGGTTCAATAACAAGAGTATAATTCATAGGCATTTCATTGCGTCTGGAGATATTACCAACCCTTTGACATTCATCACAAGATAAAATAAACTTTCTTGCATCTTTGAAGAGAGTTGGCCAATAGAAACCTGATTGTAGAACCTTTTGCGCGGTTCTATCTCCGGCGTGATGTCCTCCATAAGCACTACCATGACACTTACTCAATATCTCTTGTTGTTCATATTCGGGAACACATCTTCGCAGAATACCATCCAATCCTTCTTTATATAAGTGTGGGTCATCCCAAAAATAATGCCTTAAGTCATAAAAGAATTTTCTCCTTTGCTGAGCTGAAAAGGTTGGAGGCAAGTACTTGGAAACAATAAAGTTAGCATAATCAGCGTACCAAGGACTATCTCGCGAGCTCACCTTTATTATAACCAATTGTTCATTTGGAAAACTATCATTAACAGGAATAGGATCATAGGCAATATTTTCCAATCTAGACAAATTATCAGCAACAGGATTATCAGCACCTTTCCTATCTATAATATGTAAGTCAAATTCTTGCAAAAGAAGCACCCATCTAATAAGCCTTGGCTTAGCATCTTTCTTTTGCATTAGGTACCTAATTGCAACATGATCAGTATAGATTGTAACTTTTGAATCAACAATATAAGATTTAAACTTGTCACAAGCAAAAACTACAGCTAATAACTCTTTTTCAGTTGTAGCATAATTTCTTTGAGCAGCATCAAGAGTTTTGCTAGCATAATGAATAACATTCAATTTTTTATCTACTCGTTGTCCAAGAACGAAGTGCTTACAACAAAATCACTAGCATCACACATAATTTCAAAAGGTAAGTTCCAATCGGGAGGTTCAACTATAGGAGCGAGTTGTTAAGGCTTTCTTTAGAGTTTCAAAAGCTTCCTTACAATCATCATCAAAAACAAAAGGTACATCTTTTGAAGAAGATTAGTAAGAGGCTTTGAAATCTTAGAAAAGTCTTTAATAAATCTCCTATAAAACCCACAGCATGACCAAGAACACTACGAATACCTTTAACATCCCTAGGATAGGGCATTTTCTCAATTGCTTCAACTTTAGCTCTATCAACTTCAATACCTCTCTCGGAAATTTTATGTCCCAATACAATTCCTTCATTAACCATAAAGTGGCATTTCTCCCAATTAAGAACAAGGTTAGTTTCTTCACATCTCTGCAAAACTTTATCGAGGTTTCGCAAGCAATTATCAAAAGAATTTCCATAGACAGAAAAATCATCCATGAATACCTATACAATATTGTCGCAAAAGCCATGAAAAATAGCAGAGATGCATCTTTGAAAGGTAGCAGGAGCATTACATAAACCAAAAGGCATACGTCTATAAGCATAAGTTCCATAGGGACAAGTGAAAGTGGTTTTCTCTTGATCTTTAGTTTTAACAGCAATTTGTGAAAACCCAGAATAACCATCAAGAAAGCAAAAAATGAGTGTTTTTAGACAACCTTTCTAACATTTGATCAATAAAAGGTAAAGGGTAATGATCTTTCTTAGTAACTTTATTAACTTCTCGATAATCAATGCACATTCTATAACCTACAACTACTCTTTGAGGGATGAGCTCATCATTATCATTAGGCACAACAGTCATTCCTCCTTTCTTAGGAACACAATGCACGGGACTAACCCATCTACTATCAGCAATAGGATATATAATACCAGCTTCAAGAAGTTTTAATACCTCATTCCTTACCACATCCTTCATCTTAGGAATTAGACGACGTTGATGTTCAACAACGAGGCTTTGCATCATCTTCCATATTAATGGCATGTTGGCAAATAGAGGGAGAAATCCCCTTCAAGTCATCAAGAGTGTAGCCAATAGCTCCTCGGTGTTTCTTCAATATTTCCAATAACCTTTCTTCGTCAAACTCGAAAGCTTAGAACTAATAATAACAGGATATATTTTCTTATCATCAATATGAGCATACTTAAGATTATCAGGCAATGGTTTTAAATCAAAAACAGGATCTTCCTTTGGTGGTGGTGTTGTACCTAGATCTTCAACCGGCAAGTCATGTTTAAGTATAGGTTGACGAAGGAAAATTTCATCAAGCTCATTCCTTTCTTCCCTAAAGACTTCACTCTCACTATCCTCCAAATGTTGCCGCAAAGGATTATTATGAGCAAGAGCAATAGATGCACACTGTTCAACTCTAAAATCATTATTAGGCAAATCATCTTTATAAGGAGTTTTGGCAAATTTAGAGAAGTTAAACTCGTAAGATTCACCAACAAATTTAGTCACAATTTTCTGTTTCTTGCAATCTATAACAGCTCCACAAGTATTTAGAAAAGGTCTACCAAAAATGATAGGACAAGACTTACTAGCAGCAGAACCAAGCACCAAAAAGTCAGCAGGATATTTAATCTTACCACATAGAACTTCCACATCTCGAACAATTCCAATAGGAGAGATAGTTTCTCTATTAGCTAGCCGAATAACCACATCAATATCTTCAAGTTCACAAGAGCCAATTTCATGCATGATATCCGTGTAAAGCTCATAAGGAATAGCACTAATACTTGCACCAATATCGCATAAACCATAATAACAATGATCACCAATTCTAACAGAGAGCATAGGAACACTAGTTTTCCTAGACTTATTAGGATGTGAAACAATATTAGAAGCATCTTCACAGAAAATAATATGACCATCTTCCACATTTTCAATCACAAGATCTTTAACTATTGCAATAGCAAGGTTCAACCTTTATTTGCTCTTCAGGTTCTATAGGTTTCTTTGCACTTTTATTAACCGCACTAGTTATAACAGAATACTCCTTCATTTTAGCAGGGAAAGGAGTTTTTTCAATATAAGCTTCAGGAAGAACACGATCAAAAGTTTCAATTACAACACATTTATTTATAGATGAATCAATTTTATCTTTGTATGGTTCATGATACTTATCAAAATTCTTTTTAGGCAATTCAAAATGAGAGGCAAAAGCTTTATAAAGATTTGCAACGACTTGAGAATCAAGACCATAAGTAGCACTCATATTACGAAATTTATCAGTATCCATAAAAGCTTCAATGCATTTATAATCATAGTTTATACCTGACTCTCTATCTTTGTCGTTCTCCCATCCTTTAGTATTCTCCTGAATCCGATCAAGAAGGTCCCTTTTAAACTCTTCTTTGTTGCGTGTAAATGATCCAGAACAAGAAGTATCCAGCAAGGTCTTATCTTGAAAAGAAAGTCTTGCATAGAAATTATCAATGATGATATTACCGGGAAGCTCATGAATGGGGCATTTGAGCATTAAAGACGTCAATCTCCCCCATGCTTGGGCAATACTCTCTCCATCATGAGGCCAGAAATTATATATGCGGTTCCGGTCTTTGTGGATTTCACTTGGAGGATAGAATTTAGAATAAAATAGAGGCACAATATCATTCCAAACAAGAGAATCCCCATTCTTCAGTAATTTGTACCAATGCGCCGCTTTACCAGACAGCGATATAGAGAATAGTTTCTTCCTAACTTCATCCATAGCAATACCTGCACACTTGAATAAACCGCATAATTCATGTAAGAATAGTAAATGATCTCCAGGATGGATAGTTCCATCCCCTGCATAGCGGTTATCCACAACACGTTCAATAATTTTCATAGGTATTTTGTATGGAACCTCTTTCTCACCTGGCGCCTCATCCACTACCTTTGCAGTAGTAGTAGATTTTCCAAATAGAAATTCAAGAGAAGATCTCTCCATAATGAGATGGCTTAAGTTGGGGCCGAATGGGCGCTAGAGGATTCGGGGGAGGGTTTTTGATTAGATAGGATGAACTTCCGGATGCTTTCCTCAAGAACTCAGCCAAAGGCAGCGATACAAGAAGAAACACACAAGGAAGAACTCTGCTCTAGATCTTTCTCTTCATTGATCTTAACAGGATGCAGGTTTGTGCATACAAGGTTTTCTTTCTTGATCGATCCTCTACCTCTGTCTAATCGTGCCCGCAAAGGGCTATGCCCCCTCTCCTTATATAGGGGAGAGGGTGGCTTACAGGGCAAGAAACCCTAATGGCATCTTTGACTAGACAAACTACTTTACAAAGTAACTTTAATCATAGGTGACGCCGGGGTCTTCTTTAATCAGGGAGGCTGACGTCCTCCGGCTTCTTTCAGCGTCACCTTCCTCTTTGGCGCCAGGGCTTCGTTTAAAGCTACTTTGCTTAGCTCATCTTTGTCCTCTAGCTCTGAAGAGAATCTTTGACCAGTCTTGCCGACATGCTTTTCTTACCGGCAGACCGGTGTCTTCTTTACCCGGTTCCGGTATACCCCTCTTGGGGATACCGGCTTAGCTTTACTTAGCCAAACACTTATCTTTGTGCTCCGGTATAAACATTAAACCGGTATCTTGATGGCTCAAACCATCCGGTTTGGCATGCCTTTGGCATACCGGGGGTCATCCCCCCAACATTAGTCCCCGAAGCTGGTATAGTACGGTGGATTTTATCCAACGGACCATGCCAGGTTCCCATATCTTAAGGTACCGGTTTAATCTTTCCGGTGGTCAGTTTAGATCCCGGCATCTTTGCCGGACTCACGTCTTTTCTTTCTTTGCAAGGTATTTTCCGGTATCTTAGACATTAAATCTCTCCTCGGCGAAGTTGAGAATTTCTCGGGTACAGTGCCTGTCAGTGACATGCGCACTGTACCTGACGCGCCAGTGTCAGGGGTCACTTCCCTTCGGCTTCTGCGCCCGTATTAACTGCGACACACCGGATCCAGGCTACCGTTCCGGATCCGTGTGGCTTCCCTGTGGCTTTCTATTTTCCGCGCGCGTATCCTCGTGCCACGTGGCGGCCCACGAAGCGAACCGCCACGGCCCAGCGGTTTCCAGCCCACTATCTCTTCTTCCTATATAAGGGGAAACCGCTCCTTCTTCCTCCTTTATTCGCATTCCCAACTCTCTCGCGCGCACAGAGCTCCTAGCCCTCTTGCGCCCTCGCCGCTTCCGTTCGTCGCCAGAGCTCCGCCGCCCGGCGAAGTTCCGCCGCTGCTCCACCGAGCCTCGTCAAGCTTCGCTGCGGAGATTCTTTGCAGTGCACCTGTTGCGGCTGCTCCGTTCGCGCTCCGACGACCTCTTCTCCGCCTCCTCGTCGCCGGACTTCCTCGGCAACTACGAGCTCGCCGCCCCACCGGCGATCTTCTCCCTCAGCATCTCCGCCGCCTCAGGTTAGGCTCGATTCGCGTTTACCTCTCTCTTCTTTGCTTTTCAGATCTTGGGCCGGTAGGATATTTACTTCCTATTTTCTTTTGCTTTTTCTCTTACTCGTAGATCTTCGCGCAAGGGTAGATCTTGGGAAGTCTGTTTTTCCGGGTAGATTCATATGTCTAGCGACGATTCTCTTTCCGTGTCATCCTCTAGTAGCCAATAGAGCGAAGCTTCCGACGGGCTAACTGCTGATCTAGCCCGGATGGAAGCCGACGCCGGCAAAGATCAAGAGGCCGGCAGCTCTAGCCAAGCCCCCGGAGTAGATCTATCCGGTATCACACGCGGAGCCTGGAAAGGCTCCGACGTCACGCAACATGAGATTGACTGGCTCTACCGGTCTAGAAGGATACCAGAAGGAGTATCCTGCCGGCTTCCCGGCGACGAGATCGAACCGGTACTCGAACCCGGTGAGTACGTCGTGTTTCTTGCTCACTTCGAGCGCGGCTTCGGCCTTCCTGCTTCTGACTTCTTCCGCCAAATTCTGGATTTTTACCAACTCCAGCCTCACCACCTTCCCGGCAACGCCGTTTTTTACCTTTCCTGTTATGCCACCTTCATGGAGGGCTACATCGGCATCCACCCCACTCGCGAGACTTTTGCTCGCTTCTTCTCTCTTCGGATTAACTCCGTTCAGGGCAAGGAGATTCCTAAGCCCAAACCCCCCGTACAATGCGGGTCTTGCATCATCGGCTCCCGCCAAGGGAGCCCCTTCTTTAAATTCTCTGGTCTCGAGTCATGCCGGTTATGGCAACGGACCTTCTTCTACGTGAAGAACGACGGTGCCGCCCAGAAAGGTCAACTGGAGCTACTTTCCTAGGACGAATCACATCGAAACGAACCGGGTAGTACGCTTCATGGAGAAGCTAATGAAGGAGACAAACATCTGCTCTGACGACATCATACGCACCTTCATTTCACGCCGGGTGCTTCCTCTTAAGCGCCGGGCTCATAAGATGTGCGAGATGTACGGTCCTGGCGATCCTACCAAGATCACCAGCCTCCCTCTCATCAAGGAGGACATAGTCCTCAAGGCTAGGCAGATCTGCCAGACTGCCATGCCGGATGACTGGGAGTGGGGCTTCCTGCCTCTTAGCTCCACCAACCCTCCAACTAAGGAAGTAAGAGATTGTGCAACCCGGGTTGTTGTACCGGAAACTTTTACGCTGTGGCTAACTGACTTTTCATTCATTTTCAGGCCAAAGACCGCTTCCCTCGCATCGAAGCGGATCGGCGAGGCCCTTGCCGGAAGCGCCCTCTGGACGCGGTGGACCCAGATCCCTACATCCACTGGACTGGTCTCAAGATGGGCCGGACCCACACCTCGTGCCCCTGTAACTCCTCATCAGAAGCCCCCGGTTCCACCGACGATCTCACTGTGCTTGAGGTAGCTTTCTTTTCTGGTCTCTCATACTTTACTGTTATTCCTCCTCTGTAGATGCTCCCTCAGCCAGCACCCAACCGCAGGTTCATGAGCACGTTGCTCCCCTGCGGGCCGAGGCCGGCCGCGAGTTCCTGGAGAAGCTCGCTCCCCAGGGCAAGAAGAACAAGGCCCCGGCACCTGATGCCGGCTCAAGCCAAGCTCCTCCCGCCAAACGCTTCCGGACGGAAGTCCTTGGGGGGAAAGAAGCAGGCAAGAGGCGCTACAAGGGCAAGCAGATGCCGGTCGCTTCCGGGTAAGTCTTCGTTTCTCTTCATGTTTTTGTTTTACAAACTTTTTCTTCCGGTTGCTTTTTCTAACCTTTCTCTTTTTCTTGTTCAGCCCTGCGCTCAAGCTCGGCCCAAGGCCTGAGAGCTCTGAGGGAACCGCAAGGACCTCATCTCCTCTTCACCCAAGCCCGGCGCCGTCTGGTGCCGGCAACGCTTCTGCCTCCCCTCTGGGAGGCACCTCAAGTGCGGGGCGCGCGGCCCCTACACCTCCAGATCACCGCGCGGAGGAGGAGCATGTCTCCCCTCCTGATACACAAGACACCGGCGCCAGCAACATCGGTGCCGATTCAGAAGCTGCCGGGAGGGCGGAACCTCTGGTTCCTCCCGTCCCCAAAAAGAAGAAGACCACGGGGTCTTCCTCCTCCAATCCAGTGCCGGAATCTTCCGCGCCGGCAAGTTCTAACCTGGGCCAGGACGCACCTGACGCTCCTTCGTCGCCCAAGACTACGCCTGCGCCACCGCCGGAAGCTCCCAGCGCCGAGCCAACCGGGGCCACGCCAACGCCGCCGCCAGCAACCCTGAAGATCACCAAGGGGAAGGCCACGGCTTCTGGCACTTCTTCGCCTGGCCCACAGCAACTAACGCTGCATGATACGTCTCCGACGTATCGATAATTTCTTATGTTCCATGCCACATTATTGATGATTTCTACATGTTTTATGCACACTTTATGTCATATTTGTGCATTTTCTGGAACTAACCTATTAACAAGATGCCGAAGTGCCGATTGTCGTTTTCTCGCTGTTTTTGGTTTCGTAAATCCTAGTAAAGAAATATTCTCGGAATCGGACGAAATCAACGCCCGAGTTCCTATTTTGTCCGGAAGCATCCGGAACACACGAGAATCGCCGCAGAGGGGGCACAGGCCCACCAAACCCTAGGCCGGTGCGGCCAAGGGGGCCTGCGCCCCCTATAGTGTCGGCGCCCCTTCGACCTCCCCGACGCCGCCTCTTCGCCTATATAAAGCCCCTGGACCTAAAACCTCGAGACGGAAAAGCCACGGTACGAGAAACCTTCCGCAGCCGCCGCCATCGCGAAGCCAAGATCCGGGGACAGGAGTCTCCGTTCCGGCACGCCGCCGGGACGGGGAAGTGCCCCGGAAGGCTCCTCCATCGACACCACCGCCATCTTCATCACCGCTGCTCGTCTCCCATGAGGAGGGAGTAGTTCTCCATCGAGGCTCGGGGCTGTACCGGTAGCTATGTGGTTCATCTCTCTCCTATGTACTTCAATACAATAATCTCATGAGCTGCCTTACATGATTGAGATTCATATGATGATGCTTGTAATCTAGATGTCGTTATGCTAGTCAAGTGAATTTTACTTATGTGATCTCCGGAGACTCCTTGTCCCACGTGTGTAAAGGTGACAAGTGTGTGCACCGTGTGGGTCTCTTAGGCTATATTTCACGGAATACTTATTCACTGTTATGAATGGCATAGTGAAGTGCTTATTTATATCTCTTTATGATTGCAATGTGTTTTGTATCACAATTTATCTATGTGCTACTCTAGTGATGTTATTAAAGTAGTTTTATTCCTCCCGCACGGTGTAATGGTGACAGTGTGTGCATCCGTGTTAGTACTTGGCGTAGGCTATGATTATGATCTCTTGTAGATTATGAAGTTAACTATTGCTATGATGGTATTGATGTGATCTATTCCTCCTACATAGTGTGAAGGTGACAAGTGTGCATGCTATGTTAGTACTTGGTTTAGTCGTGTTGATCTTTCATGCACTCTAAGGTTATTTAAATATGAACATTGAATTGTGGAGCTTGTTAACTCCGGCATTGAGGGTTCGTGTAATCCTACGCAATGGTGTTCATCATCCAACAAGAGTGTAGAGTATGCATTTATCTATTTTGTTATGTGATCAAAGTTGAGAGTGTCCACTAGTGAAAGTCTAATCCCTAGGCCTTGTTCCTAAATATCGCTATCGCTGCTTGTTTACCTGTTTCACTGCGTTACTACTGCTGCGTTACTACTCGCTTGTTTATCGTCTCGGGCAAAGCACTTTTCTGGTGCCGTTGCTACTGCTTATATACATTCATACCACCTGTATTTCACTATCTCTTCGCCGAACTAGTGCACCTATTAGGTGTGTTGGGGACACAAGAGACTTCTTGCTTTGTGGTTGCAGGGTTGCATGAGAGGGATATCTTTGACCTCTTCCTCCCTGAGTTCGATAAACATTGGGTGATCCACTTAAGGGAAAACTTGCTGCTGTTCTACAAACCTCTGCTCTTGGAGGCCCAACACTGTCTACAGGAAAAGGAGGGGACGTAGACATCAAGCTATTTTCACGGCGCCGTTGCTCGGGGAGGAAAGGTAAAAGGCACTCATACTTCGGTTCCAGGTAACAGTACTTTTCTGGCGCCATTGTGTTTGTGCTCGAAGCTATTTCCTTTAGATCCTGCAATTGCATCTTTTTGTTTCTTGTTTACACTAGTAAGGCATAATGGACAATAATGAGCTTCTTATTCTATTTCCTGATTTAAGACATGGATGGTTTGATCCGAAAATTAAAAAAACCATGGAACATGTTAGTATGAACACTTTGAACACTATTGTTGCTAATGATATGGAAAATTCTAAGCTTGGAGAAGCTGGTTTTGATGAGCATGACATTTTTAGTCCCCCAAGCATTGAGGAGAAAATTTTATTTTATGATTACAATATGCCTCCTATATTTGATGATGAGAATAATAATGATAGCTACTTTGTTGAATTTGCTCCCACTACAACTAATAAAATTGATTATGCTTATGTTGGGAGTAGTAATAATTTTATGCATGAGACTCATGATAAGAATGTTTCACTTGATAGTTATATTGTTGAGTTTGCTCATGATGCTACTGAAAATCTTTATAAGAGAGGAAAATATGGTTGTAGAAATTTTCATGTTGCTAAAATACCTCTCTATGTGCTGAAATTTTTGAAGCTACACTTGTTTTATCCTTCTATGCTTGTTACTTTGCTCTTCATGAACTTGTTTATTTACAAGATTCCTATGCATAGGAAGCATGTTAGACTTAAATGTGTTTTGAATTTGCTTCTTGATGCTCTCTTTTGCCTCAAATACTATTTCTTGCGAGTGCATCATTAAAACTGCTGAGCCCATCTTAATGGCTATAAAGAAAGAACTTCTTGGGAGATAACCCATGTGTTATTTTGCTACAGTACTTGGTTTTATTTTGTGTCTTGGAAGTTGTTTACTACTGTAGCAACCTCCCCTTATCTTAGTTTAGTGTTTTATTGTGCCAAGTAAAGTCGTTGATAGTAAAGTTCATACTAGATTTGGATTATTGCGCAGAAACAGATTTCTTTGCTGTCACGAATCTGGGCAAAATTCTCTATAGGTAACTCAGAAAATTATGCCAATTTACATGAGTGATCCTCAGATATGTACGCAACTTTCATTCAATTTGAGCATTTTCATTTGAGCAAGTCTGGTGCCCCTTTAAAATTCGTCTTTACGGACTGTTCTGTTTTGACAGATTCTGCCTTTTATTTCGCATTGCTTCTTTTGCTATGTGGGATGGATTTCTTTGTTCCATTGACTTCCAGTAGCTTTGGGCAATGTCCAGAAGTGTTAAGAATGATTGTGTCACCTCTGAATATGTGAATTTTTGGTTATGCACTAACCCTCTAATGAGTTGTTTCGAGTTTGGTGTGGAGGAAGTTTTCAAGGGTCAAGAGAGGAGGATGATACAACATGATCAAGGAGAGTGAAAGCTCTAAGCTTGGGGATGCCCCGGTGGTTCATCCCTGCATATTTCAAGAAGACTCAAGCGTCTAAGCTTGGGGATGCCCAAGGCATCCCCTTCTTCATCGACAAATTATCAGGTTCCTTCTCTTGAAACTATATTTTTATTCGGCCACATCTTATGTACTTTGCTTGGAGCGTCGGTTTGTTTTTGTTTTTGTTTTGTTTGAATAAAATGGATCCTAGCATTCATTGTGTGGGAGAGAGACACGCTCCGCTGGTTCGTATGAACATATATGTTCTTAGCTTTTAAATTTCATGGGGAAGGTTGAAACTGCTTTGTTAAATTGTTATATGGTTGGAAACGGAAAATGCTACATGTAGTAATTGGTGAAATGTCTTGGATAATGTGATACTTGGCAATTGGTGTGCTCATGTTTAAGCTCTTGCATCATATACTTTGCACCTATTAATGAAGAAATACATAGAGCTTGCTAAAATTTGGTTTGCATAAGTGGTTTCTCTAGAGTCTAGATATTTTCTAGTGAGGTGTTTGAACAACAAGGAAGACAATGTATAGTCTTATAATGTTTACAATATGTCTTTTATGTGAGTTTTGCTGCACCGGTTCATCCTTGTGTTTGTTTCAAATAACCTTGCTAGCCTAAACCTTGTATCGAGAGGGAATACTTCTCATGCATCCAAAATACTTGAGCCAACCACTATGCCACTTGTGTCCACCACACCTACCTACTACATGGTATTTCTCCGCCATTCCAAAGTAAATTGCTTGAGTGCTACCTTTAAATTTCTATCCTCTACCTTTACAATATATAGCTCATGGGACAAATAGCTTAAAAACTATTGTGGTATTGAATATGTACTTATGCACTTTATCTCTTATTAAGTTGCTTGTTGTGCGATAACCATGTTCCTGGGGACGCCATCAACACTTTGTTGAATATCTTGTGAGTTGCTATGCATGTCCGTCTTGTCTGAAGTAAGGGCGATTTACCACCTTATGGTTAGAGCATGCATATTGTTAGAGAAGAACATTGGGCCGCTAACTAAAGCCATGAATCATGGTGGAAGTTTCAGTTTTGGACATATATCCTCAATCTCATATGAGAAAATTAATTGTTGCTACATGCTTATGCATAAAAGAGGAGTCCACTATCTGTTGTCTATGTTGTCCCGGTATGGATGTCTAAGTTGAGAATAATCAATAGCGAGAAATCCAATGCGAGCTTTCTCCTTAGACCTTTGTACAGGCGGCATAGAGGTACCCCTTTGTGACACTTGGTTAAAACATGTGCATTGCGATAATCCCGGTAATCCAAGCTAATTAGGACAAGGTGCGGGCACTATTAGTATACTATGCATGAGGCTTGCAACTTGTAAGATATAATTTACATAACACATATGCTTTATTACTACCGTTGACAAAATTGTTTCTTGTTTTCAAAATCAAAGCTCTAGCACAAATATAGCAATCGATGCTTTCCTCTTTGAAGGACCATTCTTTTACTTTTATGTTGAGTCAGTTCACCTATTTCTCTCCATCTCAAGAAGCAAACACTTGTGTGAACTGTGCATTGATTCCTACATACTTGCATATTGCACTTGTTATATTGCTTTGCATTGACAATATCCATGAGATATACATGTTATAAGTTGAAAGCAACCGCTGAAACTTAATCTTCCTTTGTGTTGCTTCAATACCCTTACTTTGAATTATTGCTTTATGAGTTAACTCTTATGCAAGACTTATTGATGCTTGTCTTGAAGTACTATTCATGAAAAGTCTTTGCTTTATGATTCAGTTGTTTACTCATGTCATTACCATTGTTTTGGATTGCTGCATTCATTACATGTGTTTACAATATTATGATCAAGTTTATGATGGCATGTCACTCCAGAAATTATCTTTGTTATCGTTTACCTGCTCGGGACGAGCAGGAACTAAGCTTAGGGATGCTGATACGTCTCCGACGTATCGATAATTTCTTATGTTCCATGCCACATTATTGATGATTTCTACATGTTTTATGCACACTTTATGTCATATTTGTGCATTTTCCGGAACTAACCTATTAACAAGATGCCGAAGTGCCGCTTCGTTGTTTTCTGCTGTTTTTGGTTTCGAAATCCTAGTAAAGAAATATTCTCGGAATCGGACGAAATCAACGCCCGGGTTCCTATTTTGCCCGGAAGCATCCGAACACACGAGAACCGCCGGAGAGGGGGCACAGGCCCACCAAACCCTAGGCCGGCGCGGCCAAGGGGGCCCGCGCCCCCTATAGTGTCGGCGCCCTTCGACCTCCTGACGCCGCCTCTTCGCCTATATAAAGCCCCTGGACCTAAAACCTTGAGACGGAAAAGCCACGGTACGAGAAACCTTCCAGAGCCACCGCCATCGCGAAGCCAAGATCTGGGGGATAGGAGTCTCTGTTCCGGCACGCCGCCGGGACGGGGAAGTGCCCCTGGAAGGCTCCTCCATCGACACCACCGCCATCTTCATCACCGCTGCTGTCTCCCATGAGGAGGGAGTAGTTCTCCATCGAGGCTCGGGGCTGTACCGGTAGCTATGTGGTTCATCTCTCTCCTATGTACTTCAATACAATAATCTCATGAGCTGCCTTACATGATTGAGATTCATATGATGATGCTTGTAATCTAGATGTCGTTATGCTAGTCAAGTGAATTTTACTTATGTGATCTCCGGAGACTCCTTGTCCCACGTGTGTAAAGGTGACAGATGTGTGCACCGTGTGGGTCTCTTAGGCTATATTTCACAGAATACTTATTCACCGTTATGAATGGCATAGTGAAGTGCTTATTTATATCTCTTTATGATTGCAATGTGTTTTGTATCACAATTTATCTATGTGCTACTCTAGTGATGTTATTAAAGTAGTTTTATTCCTCCCGCACGGTGTAATGGTGACGAGTGTGTGCATCCGTGTTAGTACTTGGCGTAGGCTATGATTATGATCTCTTGTAGATTATGAAGTTAACTATTGCTATGATGGTATTGATGTGATCTATTCCTCCTACATAGTGTGAAGGTGACAGTGGTGCATGCTATGTTAGTACTTGGTTTAGTCGTGTTGATCTTTCATGCACTCTAAGGTTATTTAAATATGAACATTGAATTGTGGAGCTTGTTAACTCCGGCATTGAGGGTTCGTGTAATCCTACGCAATGGTGTTCATCATCCAACAAGAGTGTAGAGTATGCATTTATCTATTCTGTTATGTGATCAAAGTTGAGAGTGTCCACTAGTGAAAGTCTAATCCCTAGGCCTTGTTCCTAAATATCGCTATCGCCGCTTGTTTACTGTTTCACCTGCGTTACTACTGCTGCGTTACTACCGCTTGTTTATCGTCCCGGGCAAAGCACTTTTCTGGTGCCGTTGCTACTGCTTATATACATTCATACCACACGTATTTCACTATCTCTTCGCCGAACTAGTGCACCTATTAGGTGTGTTGGGGACACAAGAGACTTCTTGCTTTGTGGTTGCAGGGTTGCATGAGAGGGATATCTTTGACCTCTTCCTCCCTGAGTTCGATAAACCTTGGGTGATCC
Source organism: Lolium rigidum (assembly GCF_022539505.1). NCBI lineage: Eukaryota > Viridiplantae > Streptophyta > Magnoliopsida > Poales > Poaceae > Lolium > Lolium rigidum. The sequence goes on along the minus strand of NC_061512.1, from coordinate 184,837,393 downwards.
ACTTAAGGGAAAACTTGCTGCTGTTCTACAAACCTCTGCTCTTGGAGGCCCAACACTGTCTACAGGAAAAGGAGGGGGCGTAGACATCACTGCACGCCGGCCGCGCCGCTGTCACAGCCGGTGAGATGGCCACCGGCCTGCTTGGCCGGATAACTGAGTTTAAGCGCGAAGGTCGCGAGCTGGGCACCTGCTATCATATGCCGAAAAGTGGAACCAAGCGGATGTGTCCGCGGCTACACGCGGCCTAGGAAAGGACCGGCTTCCGGCGCCTGACCCCGCTGGCCCTCGGTGCTCGGAGGAGCACTTCATGCGGCTGCGGCGCGCGGTGAGGGAACTGGACAACGCGTGGCATGATGCCACCAACAACATGGTGGTAAGCTTCACCAAACTCTTTTCAATTTTTCAATTCATGTCGGTCTCTTTTTTTTCGAATCTTGTCTATCTTCTCAGTCCCCGAGTTTTGTGTTGAGAGCATAGCTCTTAGCACGAAACTTAAGTAAAAACTCAAAAAACCGGCATAGCCAGTCCCCGACCTTCGGGTTAAGAGCATAGGTCTTAGCGCGAAGCTTAGGTAAAGACTCGAAAAACCGGCATAGCTAGTCCCCGATCTTCGGGTTAAGAGCATAGGTCTTAGCGCGAAGCTTAGGTAAAGACTCGAAAAACCGGCATAGCTAGTCCCTGAGCTTCGGGTTAAGAGCGCAGGTCTTAGCGCGAAGCTTAGTTAACATTCTTTCTTGAACAGAGCACAGCCGACGCCCGGAAGCACCTCTTTGATGAGCTTCTTTGGGAGCACCGGGACCTTGCTGAAGCGCACAGCAAGTGCCAAGGTGAGCTTCTGTGCCTCCGGCATCTTCTTACCGGAAGGTTTTATTTCTTAGTACTTATAACTTTATGCTGAATAGCTATCCCGGAAGCTTCCATTGAAGCCCTCAAGACTCAGCTCGCCGCACTCCAAGGTACCGCTCCTTCTTTTCCGGTTAACTTGTTTCTTCTTCATTTTACCAGCCGCAATTTTGTTAACACCTTCTTTCCGGGTTCTAGATGAAAAAGAGCAGCTCATCCGGGAGCACCGCGAGGCTCTAGACGCCCAGGAGACTTACTCCAAGGGGCCGAAGGACCAGCTGATCCAGCTCGGGCTCAAGCACAACGAGGCGATGAAGGCCGCCCAAGCCACCGCTGAGGCTAAGCTGAACGAGGCCCTGGAGGATGCCAACAACTCCACCGTGGTGCTGCGGGCGGAGCTAGAGGAGGGAGCCAAGGCGCGGAAAGCAGCCGAGGATCAGGCCGCGCGCTTGGAGGGAGAGCAGAAGGAGTATGACCAACTGGTCATGCAGACCGACGCGCTTGCCGTCAGTAAGTTGTCTTCCTTCTTTTCCGGTTTTGCTTATAAGCTTATCTCTCCCGGTAGCATGTACTTATCTTTTTCTTTTGTCTCGTAGGGCTCTTTCCGGACTCGCAGGCGTATGCGGTGAAGAAGGTAGCAGAGCGCCGGGTCGCGCAAGCATACAAGAACCTGGATGCGCCTTGGGACCCTTATGACCATCTGGTCGCCCTGAATGCGCGGGTCTCCCACATGCGCGCTGTGGACCGGAACCTTGCTGACATTCCCGAGGTGGCGATCCAGCTTTTTAAGGTGCTTTGGCCCGAGGAGGAGGTGCCGGCTAATTTGTCGCTCACCAACGATCGCCTGAAAGGTGCCGGTCGGAGGATCCGGGAGTGGCAATGCTCAGCAGCTCGTGCCGGAGCGGATTCGGTGCTACGCGTCGCCTGCTCCTGGTACCCGGACTTGGACCTGGACGCCCTCCTTGGCGTGCGCGAAAATGCTCCAACCGACACGGATCCGGTCCTTACCGCGAAGCGGCAGGATCGAGCCTACCGGATAGCAGAGTACGCCTCGGTCCGCACCTTCATCCCCCCTCCTCCCGACGTCAAGGACTACCTCAGCGAAGAAGAAGGAGAGGATGAGGAAGATGAAGATGCCGAAGCTGGTGATGCGCCTCCGGAAGCTCCAGAGGCCGGTGTCGTTCCTCCCGAAGCTCCTTCTGCTTAAGTATCTCCTGTCATATGTTTGCATGTCCTGCTTACTTCAAAACAATGCTCATCAAATTCTACCCCGGTATACCGGGGTTTATGATGTAATATAAAACTTAGCCGTTCTTTTGGCTGTGCTACAACAATCTATGCCGGTATGTTATACCGGTAGCCTATTAACTTATGTTTGTCTATTGTCTTAGCATTTTGCTCGTTGTGTTGTTTTTATCTTGCACTGCAAAGATTCCGGAATTGTTTCCGCATCCAATCCGATGCACACTTAGCTCTTTTGCTTTGGCTCTGCCTACCTTCTCTGGGCGTTTTGGCGTATGAGCACAAAGTTCTTTTACCAAGCAAGCACTTTCTTGAACTTAGAAATAACTCGAAATTTTCACAAAAAACCGGTACAACCGGGGTTAGCTAAACTTTTCCGGATTGTTCGTTCCCATTCTCTCTTTTCGCAGTTCACGTGCTTAATCCCAACCGGTTTATCTTGCTTGCCATGAAGCCGGGTTGCGGACAGCAGCAGAGTCAAAGACTCCGGTAGGTTTAGCACGTTACTAAACCGGAAAGAAAAAATGTTCAACAAGCAACCGGTAAACTGAAAAAAATAAACATATTGCATGCAATTTCTGTAGGGGTAGTCCCCGAGATTCATTCGAGGTCCCGACATTTTTTATTCATAGCAAATAAGGTACAAAAAGGAACTTCTTACACCACAACTTCAAGAGTAGAAAGGACGCAACGTAGCTACGTTCCACGGACGCTTGGTCTCCTCTCCGGACCCGTCCACCTTTCCTTTTTTCCATTCCCGTGCATCGATCGTGTAATAGGCATCATTGTGGAGAGCTTTGCTCACAATGAAGGGTCCCTCCCATGGGGGTGAAAGTTTATGCCGGCCTTCGCTGCGCTGCACTAGGCGCAACACTGCATCTCCTTCCCGGAATACTCTCGGGTTAACCTTCCGGCTATGATAGCGTCTGAGGTTTTGCTGGTAAATGGCTGTTCTTGCCAGTGCCAATTCTCTTGCTTCTTCTAGCAAGTCCACATTGTTTTCTGTGGCCTCTTTTACTTCTTGCTCGGTATAGAGCTGCACTCTTGGTGAGTCATGGAGAATGTCGGTTGGTATGACCGCTTCTGCTCCGTAAACCATAAAGAATGGAGTGTATCCGGTGGACCGGTTTGGAGTCGTTCTTATGCTCCACAAGACCGATGGTAGCTCATCGAGCCAACACCCCGTGACTTTTCCACCGCCTCGATGAGTCTTGGTTTGATACCGGAAAGTACCAAAGCATTCGTTCTTTCCACCTGGCCATTGCCTTGTGGGTGTGCCACTGAGCACAAATCCAACCGGATATTGTTATCCTCACAAAATCTTTTGAACTCACCTTGAGCAAAGTTGGTTCCATTGTCAGTGATAATGCTATGCGGGTAGCCGTACCACAAGATAACATCTTTTAGAAACTTCACCACTGTGCGCCCATCACATTTTGCAATAGGTTTCACTTCTAGCCACTTGGTGAATTTGTCCACCATAACCAAGATGTGGGTCATATTTCCCCTTGCAGTTTTGAATGGGCCAACCATGTCAAGGCACCAAACAGCAAACGGCCAAGTTAGCGGTATGGTTTTTAAACCGGATGTTGGGGTATGATTTTGCTTACCCCGTTGCACTTTCTTACCAAATTCTCAGCATTTTCCAAAGCAGTGGGCCAATAGAACCCATGCCGGAATACTTTTGCTACCAACGCCCTTGAGGAAGCGTGGTGCCCACATTCTCCTTGGTGAATTTCCTCAAGCATTTCCTTTCCTTCTTCCGGTTCCACACACCTTTGAAGGACACCGGTGACACTTCTCTTATACACCTCACCATTGATGATGGTGTATGCTTTGGACCTCCTCTGGGTCCTTCTGGACTCATTTTCGTCAACCGGCAAGGTGCCGTCGATCAGGAATTCCTTAATAGGTTTAACCCAAGATGGTGCCTCTCGAACCAGAAACATCGGTACGTCTATCTCCATGTTATCCACCAGCATTGTTTCTTCCGGTACGGACGCAGCAGTCCCCGAGTTTACCGGAACAATCCCCGAGTTTGCCGGAACAGTCCCCGAGTTTGTCGGAGCAGTCCCCGGGTTGCCTTCATCGATATCCATGGGTACCACATGTGATTCCGGTACAAAAATTGATTCCGATTCCGGGCTTGGTTTGATCGATGGTACTCTTAAGTGTGCCAAGGCTATTCCGGGAGGAATTTCTTGCCTAGATGAGCCCAACTTGGACAAAGCATCCGCGGCTTCATTTTCCGCTCGTGGCACATGGTGAAACTCACAGCCTTCAAAGAAGCCGGCAATCTTTTGCATGTGAAACCGGTATGAAGCCATGTTGGCATCTTTTGCGTTCCAATCTCCGGAGCATTGTTGCACCACAAGATCTGAATCTCCATAGCAAATGATCCGGTGCGCACCGATTTCTTTTGCGACCTTAAGTCCATGAATCAGAGCTTCGTACTCAGCGACATTGTTTGACGCCCTGAAATGTACTTGCAAAACATACCGGAGATGATCTCCCTTAGGTGAGGTTAGTACCACACCGGCAGCTAGACCCTCTTTGAGTTTGGATCCGTCAAAGTGCATCTTCCAATATTCTATTTTTTGGTCTGGCGGCTTGTATTGCATTTTCGCCCAGTCCACAAGGAAATCAGCTAAAGCTTGTGATTTTATGGCATCCCTTCTTTCGTATGCCGGTACGTATGGTGATATCTGAATTGCCCACTTTGCAATCCTTCCGCTAGCATCTTTGTTGCACATGATATCGGAAATGGGTGCCTCACTTACCACTTTCATGGGGTGCTCCTCAAAATAATGCTTAAGCTTTGTGGCGGCCATGAACACGCCATAAGTCATTTTCTGGAAGTGCGGTTAGTTTTGTTTCGAGAGGGAGAGCACCTCGCTCAGGTAGTATACCGGTCTCTGCACGGTTTTTCCTTCCTCTTCTCTTTCAACCACAACTACCACACTCACAACCCGGTTTGTTGCTGCTATGTATAATAGCATAGGCTCTCTTTCTAGAGGTGAAGCCAGTATAGGCGCTGTGGCCAGCATTGTTTTTAACTCTTTAAACGCCGCGTCTGCCTGAGGGGTCCAGACGAACGTATCGGATTTTTTCATGAGAGCATAGAGTGGCAAAGCCTTTTCCCCCAACCTTCTTATGAACCGGCTTAGCGATGCCAAGCTTCCGGTAAACTTTTGCACGTCCTTGAGATCGCGCGGTATAGTCATTCTTTCGATTGCCCGGATTTTTACCGGATTAACCTCAATGCCCCGGCTTGATACGAGAAAGCCAAGCAGTTTGCCGGCAGGAACACCGAAGGTGCATTTTGCCGGATTGAGTTTCATCCGGAATCTTCTCAAGTTATCAAATGTTTACCGGAAGTCATCGATTAAGGTTTCTTTTACCTTAGTTTTTACTACGACATCGTCCACATAGACTTGCACATTTTTTCCGATTTGATCGAACAAGCATTTTTGCATACAGCGCTGGTACGTTGCACCAGCGTTGCGCAAACCGAAAAGCATAGTGACATAGCAATAAGCCCCGTGCGGGGTAATGAATGCAGTTTTTATTTGATCTTCCTTTTTCAAGGGGATTTGGTGGAAACCGGAATAGGCATCCAGGAAAGACAACAGTTCACAACCAGCAGTGGAATTAATAACCTGATCGATCCGGGGTAAAGGGAAAGGGTCTTTCGAGCAAGCCTTGTTCAGGTTGGTGTAGTCGATGCACATGCGCCACACCTTTGGAGCTTTTGCTTCGAGGTTCTCGTCTTTCTTCTTTTCGACCAGCACCGGATTGGCTAGCCACTCAGTATGCAATACTTCCACGATGAAACCGGCAACCAGCAACTTTGTTACCTCTTCTCCAATGATCTTTCTCCTGTCTTCAGCAAACCGGCGCAGCGGCTGCCTTACCGGCTTAGCGTCTTTCCGGACATTTAAAGAGTGCTCAGCCAGCTCCCTCGGAACACCTACCAAGTCATCAGTAGACCAGGCAAAGATATTCCGATTCTCATGGAGGAAGCCGACGAGCGCGCTTTCCTATGCCTCATTCATGCCGGCACCGATACGAACGGTGCGCTCGGTGGTAAGCCGGGTCCAAGCACAATGTCCTTTGTTTCTTTTGTCGGCTTGAATGCCGGTGTGCCCAAGTTCGCACTCATTGCCGCTAAGCTCAGCCGTGAGGATCGAGCCGGCCGCAACCGCAATTTCCATCCTCCTTTTTTCCTCTGCGATCACCAGTGATTCTGCCAGGTTTGATCCGGCTGAAGCGGTTTCCAGTGAGACTTTGTAGTTTCCCACCACAGTTAAGGGTCCACGAGGTGCCGGCATCTTCATCTTGAGATAGGCCATGTGAGTCGAGGCCATGAAAGCTGCCAATGCCGGTCTCCCCAGCAACGCATGGTAAGGACTATCTAAGTCCACCACCTCGAACTCAAGGTTTTCAACCCGGCAATTGTCACGTCCTCCAAACGACACATCCACCCGGACTTTTCCAACTGGTGCGCAGGACAAGCCCGGCACGATTCCGTGGAATGTTGTGCGGGTTGGCTGTAGCATGTTTTCTGTTATGCCCAGCGTGCGCATGGTTTTCCGGTACATGATGTTTATGCTGCTTCCATTGTCTATCAGCACTTTGCTGAACTTGACTCGAGCGTTTGGCCCTTGCATGATAGGGTCCAGGACAAGAGCATAACCACCCGGATTAGGCATTACCTTGGGGTGATCCTTGAACGACCAGGAGATCTCTTGATCTGACCACAGCATGTATTTTGGCACTGCCGGCATCACAGCGTTCACTTCCATGGAACGGCGATGCAGGCTTTGTCTGTCGGTTGGCTCAGTGACGAACACAACGCAGCACATATCTGGATCATGGCAAACATTCCGGCCCAAAGGTGCCGGTGGAGGTGGTTGGCCATTGCCTTCTCCCACCTGGTTAACTTGCTGATGTTGTTGCCGGTTTGGCTGAGGCTGTATCGCTAAAGCATTTGCTCCGGTAAGCGGCGGCGGTGGTGGTAGTTGATGCTGTCGTAGCATATCTTGAGATGGTGGTAGCATTGTGGAGCACCCTTGTGCTTGCGCATCTTTTACTGGTCCCTTGAGCATCAAGTACTTGGTCCAAGAACAATCCTTCGTCAGATGATTTGACGGGTGAGCCAGATTCGAAGTGTGCCACCGGCAAGGTTGATCCATCGCGGCTTCCATTGTATATTTCACAGGTTCCTGCCAATTCTTTTTTCTGGCCCCAGGGTTTCTTTTCAACCCATTGCTTCTTAGGACCCGCCCATGGCCGCGATCCGGTTCTTTGCCTCTGACTGCCGCTGGCCTCAGAGTTCTCTTGTACAGCAGCAACTTGCTGCGGACCGTATCTTCAATCCGGGAAATCTTCCCTTCTTTTGTTGTTCCGGTTATCCCGGTGTTGCTCTTGGCGCTGCTAAGGAGGGTTTAATTGTTCCGGCTCAGCTTGTACTGTCGGTTGCAATGGGTCTCCCAATGCGTAGTTATCTGCCACACATATCATTTCTGCCAGAGTTACCGGTATGTTCTGCTGCAGCTTCTGCCACAACGGCGAACCTCTTCTGCACCCACTGCTAAACCAAGCAATGGCTTGCGCCTCTATCACCCCTTCACAGGAGTTCCTCGTGGTGTTCCACCGGGCCAGGTAGTCCCGGTCTGTTTCATTTGGGCGCTGTACGCACAAGGCGAGCTGTTGCGGCCTGTTTGGCCTCCGGTACGTGCTGCTGAAGTTACTTACAAAAGCCTCCTCAAAGTCCAACCAACCGTTTATGCTTCCCGCCGGCAAGTTGTTCAGCCAGATTCGTGCTGGTCCCACCAAGAATGATGGTACGATTCTCACGGCCCAACGCCGGTTTCCCCCACCGGTTACAGCTCCTCCGCCACCAGCGATGTATACCGCGGTCACGTAATCCACGAGCCAATCTTCCGGCTTAGTGGTGTGATACGTCTCCGATGTATCGATAATTTCTTATGTTCCATGCCACATTATTGATGATATCTACATGTTTTATGCATACTTTATATCATATTTATGCATTTTCTGGAACTAACCTATTAACGAGATGCCTGAAGAGCCAGCTTGTCGTATTCTGCTGTTTTTGGTTTCAGAAATCCTAGTAAGGAAATATTCTCGGAATTGGACGAAATCAACGCCCAGGGGCCTATTTTCACACGAAGCTTCCAGAAGACCGGAGAGCTAACGAAGTGGGGCCACGAGGCGGCCAGATGATAGGGCGGCGCGGCCCAAGCCTTGGCCGCGCCGACCTGTCATCTGGGCCCCTCGTGACGCCCCTTGACCTGCCCTTCCGCCTACAAATAGCCTTCGTCGCGAAACCCCCAGTACCGAGAGCCACGATACAGAAAACCTTCCAGAGACGCCGCCGCCGCCAATCCCATCTCGGGGGATTCAGGAGATCGCCTCCGGCACCCTGCCGGAGAGGGGATTCATCTCCCGGAGGACTTTTCACCGCCATGGTCGCCTCCGGAGTGATGAGTGAGTAGTTCACCCCTGGACTATGGGTCCATAGCAGTAGCTAGATGGTTGTCTTCTCCTTATGTGCTTCATTGTCGGATCTTGTGAGCTGCCGAACATGATCAAGATCATCTATCTGTAATGCTATATGTTGTGTTTGTTGGGATCCGATGAATAGAGAATACTATGTTATGTTGATTATCAATTTATATCTATGTGTTGTTTATGATCTTGCATGCTCTCCGTTATTAGTAGAGGCTCGGCCAAGTTTTTACTCTTAACTCCAAGAGGGGGTATTTATGCTCGATAGTGGGTTCATGTCTCCGTGAATCCGGGGAGTGACGAAACCTCTAAGGTTATGGATGTACTGTTGCCACTAGGGATAAAACATTGATGCTATGTCCGAGGATGTAGTTATTGATTACATTACGCACCATACTTAATGCAATTGTCTGTTGTTTTCAACTTAATACCGGAAGGGGTTCGGATGATAACCCTGAAGGTGGACTTTTTAGGCATAGATGCATGCTGGATAGCGGTCTATGTACTTTGTCGTAATGCCCAATTAAATCTCACAATACTCATCATATCATGTATGTGCATGGTCATGCCCTCTTTATTTGTCAATTGCCCAACTGTAATTTGTTCACCCAACATGCTATTTATCTTATGGGAGAGACACCACTAGTGAACTGTGGACCCCGGTCCATTCTTTACATCTGAAATACAATCTACTGCAATTGTTCTACTATTCTCTGCAAACAATCATTTCCACACTATACATCTAATCCTTTGTTACAGCAAGCCGGTGAGATTGACAACCTCACTGTTTCGTTGGGGCAAAGTACTTTGGTTGTGTTGTGCAGGTTCCACGTTGGCGCCGGAATCCCCGGTGTTGCGCCGCACTACATCTCGCCGCCATCAACCTTCAACGTGCTTCTTGGCTCCTACTGGTTCGATAAACCTTGGTTTCATACTGAGGGAAAACTTGCCGCTGTACGCATCACACCTTCCTCTTGGGGTTCCCAACGGACGCGTGCTGTACGCGTATCAAGCAGATTTTCTGGCGCCGTTGCCGGGGAGATCAAGACACGCTGCAAGGGGAGTCTCCACAACCCAATCTCTTTACTTTGTTTTTGTCTTGCTTTATTTTATTTACTACTTTGTTTGCTGCACTAAATCAAAATAAAAAAAATTAGTTGCTAGTTTTACTTTATTTACTGTCTTGCACTCTATATTAAAAACACAAAAAAATTAGTTACTTGCATTTACTTTATCTAGTTTGCTTTATTTACTATTGCTAAAATGAGTAATCCTGAAGTTCAAGTTCGTTCGTTTAAGCAACAAGGGGGAGAATGTTTAAGAGATGCTTGGTATAGAATTAGTAATGCCCATAATAGGTGCACTAAGAAACACTCCACCACTATTTTACTCAGGAACTTTTATGTTGGTATCTCTAGCTGGAATAGGTATGTTCTTGATTGTCTCGCGGGAGGTAACTTCCTAAGTACTCCTGCCTTAGAAGCTAGTTGCATTATTGAGAGTTTATTTGGAATACCACCTGTTAATGAAGTTAAAATTGAAACCTCTCTTGAAGATGTCATGAAAAAGTTGGAAACCATAGAACAAAACCTTCCAAGTATTGATACTACTTTGGGAGCATTACTTGATAGCACTGATAAACTTGATAAATCTCTAGGTGGAATTAATGAGAAAATTGCCATTTTGGAATCTTGTGCTATTCATGATAATCAAACCCAAAGGATTAGTGAACTTGAAGAGGCTATGGGAACATTGGGTTCAACATTTTCATCTATAAAATTTAGAGAGAAAGCTTATGTGGGTAAGGAGCAAAAGTTCATGTATGTCTCTAAGGGGCCTAAACCAAAAAGCTATTATAGGCCTAAAATTGATAAAGCTCTTAAAACCACTATAGATAAGGGAGCATCTAAGATACCTAATGGGATAAATTTTGAAAATGATGTTGATACTTCGTTTTTCGATAACACTTGATACACACTTTCTGCGCCTAGCTGGAAGGCGTTAAAGAAAAGCGCTTATGGGAGACAACCCATGTTTTTACTACAGTACCTTTATTTTATATTTGTGTCTTGGAAGTTGTTTACTACTGTAGCAACCTCTCCTTATCTTAGTTTTGTGCATTGTTGTGCCAAGTAAAGTCGTTGATAGTAAGGTTCATACTAGATTTGGATTACTGCACAGAAACAGATTTCTTTGCTGTCACGAATCTGGGCAAAATTCTCTGTAGGTAACTCAGAAAATTATGCCAATTTACGTGAGTGATCCTCAGATATGTACGCAACTTTCATTCAATTTGAGCATTTTCATTTGAGCAAGTCTGGTGCCTCAATAAAATTCGTCTTTACGAACTGTTCTGTTTTGACAGATTCTGCCTTTTATTTCGCATTGCCTCGTTTTGATATGTTCGATGGATTTTTCGATTCCATTGACTTTCAGTAGCTTTGTGCAATGTCCAGAAGTGTTAAGAATGATTATGTCACCTCTGAACATGTATATTTTGATTGTGCACTAACCCTCTAATGAGTTGTTTTGAGTTTGGTGTGGAGGAAGTTTTCAAGGATCAAGAGAGGAGGATGATACAACATGATCAAGGAGAGTGAAAGATCTAAGCTTGGGGATGCCCCGGTGGTTCACCCCTGCATATATCAAGAAGACTCAAGCGTCTAAGCTTGGAGATGCCCAAGGCATCCCCTTCTTCATCGACAACATTATCGAGTTCCTCCCCGAAACTATATTTTTATTCCATCACATCTTATGTGCTTTGCTTGGAGCGTCGGTTTGTTTTTGTTTTTGTTTTGTTTGAATAAAATGGATCCTAGCATTCATTGTGTGGGAGAGAGACACGCTCCGCTGTTGCATATGGACAAATATGTCCTTAGGCTTTACTCATAGTATTCATGGCGAAGTTTCTTCTTTGTTAAATTGTTATATGGTTCGAATTGGAAAATGATACATGTAGTAATTTGCTATAATGTCTTGGATAATGTGATACTTGGCAATTGTTGTGCTCATGATTAAGCTCTTGCATCATATACTTTGCACCCATTAATAAAGAAATACATAGAGCATGCTAAAATTTGGTTTTGCATATTTGGTCTCTCTAAAGTCTAGATAATTTCTAGTATTGAATTTGAACAACAAGGAAGACGGTGTAGAGTCTTATAATGTTTACAATGTGTCTTTTATGTGAGTTTTGCTGCACCGCTTCATCCTTGTGTTTGTTTCAAATAGCCTTGCTAGCCTAAACCTTGTATCGAGAGGGAATACTTCTCATGCATCCAAAATCCTTGAGCCAACCACTATGCCATTTGTGTCCACCATACCTACCTACTACATGGTATTTCTCCGCCATTCCAAAGTAAATTGCTTGAGTGCTACCTTTAAATTTCTAATCCTCTACCTTTACAATATATAGCTCATGGGACAAATAGCCTAAAAACTATTGTGGTATTGAATATGTACTTATGCACTCTATCTCTTATTAAGTTGCTTGTTGTGCGATAACCATGTTCCTGGGGACGCCATCAACTACTCTTGGTTGAATATCATGTGAGTTGCTATGCATGTTCGTCTTGTCTGAAGTAAGGGAGATTTACCACCAAACTGGTTAGAGCATTGCATAATGTTAGAGAAGAACATTGGGCCGCTAACTAAAGCGCTGCCATCATCCATGGTGGATGTTTCAGTTTTGGACATATATCCTCAATATCATATGAGAAAATAAATAATTGTTGAATGCTTATGCATAAAAGAGGAGTCCATTATCTGTTGTCTATGTTGTCCCGGTATGGATGTCTAAGTTGAGAATAATCAATAGCGAGAAATCCAATGCGAGCTTTCTCCTTAGACCTTTGTACAGGCGGCATAGAGGTACCCCTTTGTGACACTTGGTTAAAACATGTGCATTGCGATGATAACCCAGGTAATCCAAGCTAATTAGGACAAGGTGCGGGCACTATTAGTATACTATGCATGAGGCTTGCAACTTGTAAGATATAATTTACATAACACATATGCTTTATTACTACCGTTGACAAAATTGTTTCTTGTTTTCAAAACCAAAGCTCTAGCACAAATATAGCAATCGATGCTTTCCTCTTTGAAGGACCTTTCTTTTACTTTTATTGTTGAGTCAGTTCAGCTATCTCTCTCCACCTCAAGAAGCAAACACTTGTGTGAACTGTGCATTGATTCCTACATACTTGCATATTGCACTTGTTATGTTACTTTACATTGACAATATCCATGAGATATACATGTTATAAGTTGAAAGCAACCGCTGAAACTTCATCTTCCTTTGTGTTGCTTTAATGCCTCTACTATGAATTATTGCTTTATGAGTTAACTCTTATGCAAAACTTATTGATGCTTGTCTTGAAGTACTATTCATGAAAAGTCTTTGCTATATGATTCAGTTGTTTACTCATGTCATTTACATTGTTTGGATCGCTGCATTCATTATATATGCTTACAATAGTATGATCAAGGTTATGATGGCATGTCACTCCAGAAATTATCTTTGTTATCGTTTACCTGCTCGGGACGAGCGAAAACTAAGCTTGGGGATGCCGATACGTCTCCGACGTATCGATAATTTCTTATGTTCCATGCCACATTATTGATGATATCTACATGTTTTATGCATACTTTATATCATATTTATGCATTTTCCGGAACTAACCTATTAACGAGATGCCGAAGAGCCGCTGTCATTGTTCTCGCTGTTTTTGGTTTCGAAATCCTAGTAAGGAAATATTCTCGGAATTGGACGAAATCAACGCCCAGGGGCCTATTTTCACACGAAGCTTCCAGAAGACCGGAGAGCTAACGAAGTGGGGCCACGAGGCGGCCAGATGATAGGGCGGTGCGGCCCAAGCCTTGGCCGCGCCGACCTGTCATCTGGGCCCCTCGTGACGCCCCTTGACCTGCCCTTCCGCCTACAAATAGCCTTCGTCGCGAAACCCCCGAGCACCGAGAGCCACGATACGGAAAACCTTCCGGAGACGCCGCCGCCGCCAATCCCATCTCGGGGGATTCGGGAGATCGCCTCCGGCACCCTGCCGGAGAGGGGATTCATCTCCCGGAGGACTCTTCACCGCCATGGTCGCCTCCGGAGTGATGAGTGAGTAGTTCACCCCTGGACTATGGGTCCATAGCAGTAGCTAGATGGTTGTCTTCTCCTTATGTGCTTCATTGTCGGATCTTGTGAGCTGCCGAACATGATCAAGATCATCTATCTGTAATGCTATATGTTGTGTTTGTTGGGATCCGATGAATAGAGAATACTATGTTATGTTGATTATCAATTTATATCTATGTGTTGTTTATGATCTTGCATGCTCTCCGTTATTAGTAGAGGCTCTGGCCAAGTTTTTACTCTTAACTCCAAGAGGGGGTATTTATGCTCGATAGTGGGTTCATGTCTCCGTGAATCTGGGGGAGTGACAGAAACCTCTAAGGTTATGGATGTACTGTTGCCACTAGGGATAAAACATTGATGCTATGTCCGAGGATGTAGTTATTGATTACATTACCCACCATACTTAATGCAATTGTCCGTTGTTTTCAACTTAATATCGGAAGGGGTTCGGATGATAACCTAAAGGTGGACTTTTTAGGCATAGATGCATGTCGGATAGCGGTCTATGTACTTTGTCGTAATGCCCAATTAAATCTCACAATACTCATCATATCATGTATGTGCATGGTCATGCCCTCTTTATTTGTCAATTGCCCAACTGTAATTTGTTCACCCAACATGCTATTTATCTTATGGGAGAGACACCACTAGTGAACTGTGGACCCCGGTCCATTCTTTACATCTGAAATACAATCTACTGCAATTGTTCTACTATTCTCTGCAAATAATCATTTTCCACACTATACATCTAATCCTTTGTTACAGCAAGCCGGTGAGATTGACAACCTCACTGTTTCGTTGGGGCAAAGTACTTTGGTTGTGTTGTGCAGGTTCCACGTTGGCGCCGGAATCCCTGGTGTTGCGCCGCACTACATCTCGCCGCCATCAAACTTCAACGTGCTTCTTGGCTCCTATTG
>NC_061512.1:184810000-184822617 GCF_022539505.1 Lolium rigidum | reverse complement strand
TGTACGCATCACACCTTCCTCTTGGGGTTCCCAACGGACGCGTGCTGTACGCGTATCATGGTGCCATCATATGTTTTCGTGTCACGGGGCAACTGGAAGTTGCGAACCGGTGGTCCCTCTTTCATGATCCTTGGGCCAAAACATTTTGGGCCTGGAGGACCTTCTGCCTCGATCAGTTCTGACAAATATACTCTATCCAGACGGTGCCTCGCATCCCGTTCTGGCAGGTATCTTTCTCCTAGGCGATCTCGTTCCAGTGTGCTGTGAGTCTTGTTAAATCAGCCTCATCATAACATTCCGGTACCGTGGCCCTTGCCTGCCGGTACCTCGGGGGAAGCATTTCCTCCTCCTCATACGCCGCCCTTGCAGCTCGATAATTTTGCCCGGTCTCATGTTTACCGGCATGATTGTTTCCGGCATAGCCTCCTTTGGCGTAGCCTCGGTCTGCCCCTTGGATTTTTCTACCGGCATCATGTTGCCCAGCTTGTTGCTTTCCGGCAAGGACCGGATCATACACAGTCATCTGCTGCTCATTCATCTCTTTTTCTCTTCTTCTGTCCGGATGGGGGGACGAGGCCTGCCCATGGGACTTGCTACCGGCATTATTTGTTGAACGCGCGGATTTTGAAGCCACAACCTTGTTCAGCTTAGCAAGCTGCTCGGCGTTTGCTTTGCTCGATGGTTTCAAGCAGCTCCCGGACGCGCTCTTGTTGTTTTGCCAGAGCGTCCCCGGAAAGCGATTCACACAGCTCTACCGCAGCCTTAGCAGCTTTTATAGTTTTATCCGGGCTACTGTACTTAGGTTTCTCTACGATGCTCACAGATGCAGAGGTATTCTTTCCGGTAAGAATCTCCTTACGCAAATCCTGATCTAGATTGCGAGCCTTAAGCCGGTTTTCCGATATCCTAGCAACATGAGCGCTAACTGAAGCAAAGCCATGGGCAGCGTTATACTCACGTATGGTTATGTTCAGCTCGCGCTGCACCCTGACGACGTCCTTGCTGTTCTCGAGCAGCTTCTGGCGCTGCGCCTCCAGCTCCGCCTGCGCCGCTGCCGGGTCGATGTTCTGCGCGATGGGCGTGGCGAGGACGCTCATCGCCACCTGAAGCGGTGTCTCCGGTAGCGCGGACGATGCTCCCACAGCGCCTGCATCGCGCTCCAGCGGTGGCTTGGCCGCACGGGTTGATGCCGCACGCCCAGCTCCTTCTTCCACAGCTTCCTTGCCAGTGCCGACCGCGCCAGCCATCATCACCTCCACGCTGCCGGTGGCGCGGCCAGCATGTAGCCACCTTGGCGGATCCGGTGCCACCAGCACCGGCGAAAGGCGCTGGCGCACAGGGACGGTGCCGAAGTAGATGCGGTGGCTGCCGAACTCGATGATGCGGCCGTTCTTGGGGAAGATGCCGCCGTTGGCGAAGCAGCCCGCGTTGTCGTTGATGAAATCCATGGAGTAGATGCGCTGCACCAGCGCGGACACCGTACGCTGGCCGGCGACGTCGAGGATGCCCGCCCGAATGTGAACTCCGAGCAAGCGCCACTTCATGCCCCACGGTGGGCGCCAACTGTCGTCGTGGTGAACGAGCAGATGCCATGGGATGGCTTAAGTTGGGGCCGAATGGGCGCTAGAGGATTTGGGGGAGGGTTTTTGATTAGATAGGATGAACTTCCGGATGCTTTCCTCAAGAACTCAGCCAAAGGCAGCGATACAAGAAGAAACACACAAGGAAGAACTCTGCTCTAGATCTTTCTCTTCATTGATCTTAACAGGATACAGGTTTTGTGCATACAAGGTTTTCTTTCTTGATCGATCCTCTACCTCTGTCTAATCGTGCCCGCAAAGGGCTATGCCCCCTCTCCTTATATAGGGGAGAGGGTGGCTTACAGGGCAAGAAACCCTAATGGCATCTTTGACTAGACAAACTACTTTACAAAGTAACTTTAATCATAGGTGACGCCGGGGTCTTCTTTAATCAGGGAGGCTGACGTCCTCCGGCTTCTTTCAGCGTCACCTTCCTCTTTGGCGCCAGGGCTTCGTTTAAAACTACTTTGCTTAGCTCATCTTTGTCCTCTAGCTCTGAAGAGAATCTTTGACCAGTCTTGCCGACATGCTTTTCTTACGTGCAGACCGGTGTCTTCTTTACCCGGTTCCGGTATACCCCTCTTGGGGATACCAGCTTAGCTTTACTTAGCCAAACACTTATCTTTGTGCTCCGGTATAAACATTAAACCGGTATCTTGATGGCTCAAACCATCCGGATTGGCATGCCTTTGGCATACCGGGGGTCGTCCCCCCAACAGAATTATAGCAGCAGGCAGAAATAAAATCAGCACGTACAGTAAAAGTTTCCCTTACCAATTCCACTTACCAATAGCGCTTCACTCCCCGGCAACGGCGCCAGAAAATAGTCTTGATGACCCACAAGTATAGGGGTGTATCGTAGTACTTTCGATAAATAAGAGTGTCGAACCCAACGAGGAGCAGAAGGTGTTGACAAGCAGTTTCGATGAAGGATTCAGTGTAAATGCTCACAAACAAGTATTCAGAGGGTTTTGATATAGCAGATGAATAAAGTACGAGTAAGTAAAATGCGAGAGTAATAATTGCAGCGAGTGGCCCAATCCTTTTTAGCACAAAGGACAAGCCGGTTTGTTTACTTATAATGACCAAACGTTCTTGAGGACACACGGGAATTTAGTCTAGTGCTTTCGCTTCATATAGTTGATTAATCTTCATTGTTTTGATAAGTGTTGTGTGGGTGAACCTATGCTAATGCACCGCCCTTCCTAGGACTAATACATACTTGTGATTATACCCCTTGCAAGCATCCGCAACTACAAGAAAGTAATTAACATAAATCTAACCACAGCCTTAAACTCTGAGATCCTGCTATCCCTCCTGCATCGATATACCAACGGGGGTTCAGGTTTCTGTCACTCCGACAACCCCGCAATTGGCAACCGAATACAAGATGTATTCCCCTAGGCCCATAAAGGTGAAGTATCATGTAGTCGACGTTCACATGACACCACTAGAAGAATAACACCACAACTTAAATATCATAACATTGAATATTACCCAACATAATTCACTACTAACATTTAGACTTCACCCATGTCCTCAAGAACTAAACGAACTACTCACGAGACATCATATGGAACATGATCAGAGGTGATATGATGATGAATAACAATCTGAACATAAACCTTGGTCCAATGGTTTCACTCAATAGCATCAATAACAAGTAGAAATCAATACCAGGAGAGTTTCCCCTATCAAACAATCAAGATTCAACCCTAGATGTTACAGCGGTGACGAGGTGCAGCAGTGGAGATGGCGGTGATGATGATGGAGATGATGGTGATGATGATCCCAATGATGTCTGGCTCGATGACGGTGACGATGGCGTCGATTTCCCCCTCCGGGAGGGAATTTCCCCGACAGATTTCAGCCTGCCGGAGAGCTCTTTTCTCTCTGGTGTTTTCCACCCCGTAGAGGCGGCTGGGACTCTTCGCGACTATCCCCCCGGAGCTTAGGTTTTCGGGACGAAGAAGTACGCGAAGGAGAGGAGGCCAGAGGGGGATGTGGGCCCCCTCCCCACAAGGCGGCACGGCCAGGCCTGGGCCCGTGCCGGCCTATGGGGGGCCCATGGCGGCCCTCCTCGGCTCCTCCTTTTGGCTATCTTCGTCTTCTGGAAAAATAAGATTTTTCGTGTAATTTCCGTCAATTGTTGGTCTTCCGAAATATTGCATTCTGACGGTGCTTTTTCCAGCAGAATCCTGACTCCGATGCGCGATTCTCCAATAATCATGAAACATGCAAAATAGATGAAATAACATAAGTATCACCTCTAAATATGAAATATATCAATGAATAACAGTAAATTATGATATAAAATAGTGATGCAAAATGGACGTATCATTCGGCCAGGATGCAGGGTGCACGAAAATGGTGCCAGAAATGGTCCAGCCTTGGCCGGATGAGTCCGACCGACGATTACCTCGAACTCAAGTTTCTCCTTTCTGAAATTGCTAGGTGTGCCGAAGACGACATCCAGTGATATTTTACCAGGAGGATAAGCGGGTCGGGTTGGGATGATGCCATGGAAGCCAGTATCAGATTCTTTTAGCATATCAACCAATAATCCCATTGTCTTCATTGTGCTTGCAAATAAAAGGTTTAGACCACTTCCTCCATCCATGAATACTTTTCTCATGTTGTATCCTCCAATCTGTGCTTCAAGAACTAGGGCGGCATGACCGGGCCTAGGAACGGCTATCGGGTGGTCTGCTCTACTGAACATGATGCTCTGATCGGACCAGTCGATATAATCGGGTACCGCTGCCATAGCTACTTCTGCAAATTTTATTTCTCGTGAAAACTTCTTCGCCTCTCTCTTCGAAAAGCTAGTCTTATGAATCATGTTCACTTGACCTCGAGACGCAGGATAAACTTCGGTTGATATGTATATATATTCGTCGGATGCATACTACTATCACTGGGAGTAGCTGTAGGCTACCGCCCTTTCTCCTGCCGAATGAGTTTTTGCTTCTGAGTTAGACCTTAGCTCGTCACACAACTTCTTGATGTCAAGGAACTGCCGACACTCTTTGAGTAAATGAGTGGCCTTCTCGATGTTATCCTTTGGGTCGACATAAGAGTGCAAATAACATGGCGCGCCAAGCTATTCCGCGGCTGATAAATAAGGCGAACGGCTGCAGTTCTTGCTTGATTGCGTGCTGTAACATCCTTTTTCGCATTGACGAAGGAGTCTTGTGGCTTGTTTTTATTCCTCGCGGCGTAGATCCCTTCGCCTCTTCTGTTGCTCCTCCCTACTGCCGAAAATCATTCGGCTACTCTCGTTGCTATTCCCAGGCAAGCCTACCGAAGCTGTTGGTGAGACAATGGTTTCTGGAGCCGAAGTCTTTAGGTCTGACGCGGTTGAACTTGGAAGTCGAAGAAATCCACTGGAATCAAGGATGAAGTGGACACCACCGAAGGTTGCATCCATACCTCCGCGCGACTCTGAAGAAATCGGGTGCGAGGCCTCAGCGCGTGGTGTGAACTCAAAGGAACCGCAACGAACTGAGTTTCTTTGACTTGAAGGTGTTGGTGAAGCCAGCACAAACGCTGCTGAAGTGACCGGAGCTACCGATGACATGCCTTGTACCGATAGGTTTCCCACAGATGGCTCCAATTGTCGAGGGTACTCCTCGGCAATGCCCACCTTTTGGGGCTTATGGTTGACAGAACCCTGCATGTGACACGAGACATCAGATACCAAATAAACGGGGAGAGAGATTTACCCAGGTTTGGGGCTCTCGATGAGGTAAAACCCTTACTTCCTACTTGTCTGATGTTGATTATCGAAATTATCGGGTTACAATTGATGGGATTTATAGCATAGAAAACAAAAAATTTCCTACCACAAGAACGAATAACAAGCCAAGATGCAATCTAGAAGATGGTAGCAACAAGAATATCATGAGACTAACCCTCGAAGATTTTCAAAGCCTACGAGATTAGATCTCGTTGTTGATGTAGTCGATCACTTGCCGATTTCGAAAGCGCGTAGAAGATCTTGACGGTGCCACAGTCGGGCAGCACCTCCGTACTCGTTCACACGTACGGTGTTGATGACGACATCCTTCTCCCCGTTCCAGCGGGCAGCAGAAGTAGTAGATCCTCCTCGGAATCCCGACATCACGACGACGTGGTGGCGGTGGTGGTGGAGAACTCCGGCAGGGCTTTGCCTAAGCACTACGGGAGGTGTATGAGGAGGGAGGTGTGCTAGGGTTTGGGAGAGAGGGGGGCTAGGGCGCCAGCCAAGAGAGCCCTATGTGGTGCGGCCAAGTCTGTAGGCTGCCCCCTCTCTCTCCTCCTCATTATATACGTGGAACACCCAAGGGTTTGCCCAAAGATCTGAATAAGACACCAATTCAAAAACTGCCATATGGACAAAACCTAGAGGGACAAGGACTCTCCTTTTCCCCCTTTGTTGGCCGGTGCTGTCCACACACGGCTTCTTTTCCTGTAGACAGTGTTGGGCCTCCAAGAGCAGAGGTTTGTAGAACAGCAGCAAGTTTTCCCTTAAGTGGATCACCCAAGGTTTTATCGAACTCAGGGAGGAAGAGGTCAAAGATATCCCTCTCAAGCAACCCTGCAATCACGATACAAGAAGTCTCTTGTGTCCCCAACACACCTAATACCTTGTCAGATGTATAGGTGCACTAGTTCGGCGAAGAGATAGTGAAATACAAGTGGTATGAATGAATATGAGTGGTAATAGCAATCTGAATAAAATATGGCAACGAGTAAACATGCAACAGAACAGTAAATAAACGATGATTCGATGTTTGGAAACAAGGCCTAGGGATCATACTTTCACTAGTGGACACTCTCAACATTGCAATCATAAAGGAATATAAATAAGCACTTCACTATGCTATTCTAAATTACTCTCTGGCAAGATAACGAACACTAATTCATCATGTAGGACTGCAAAGCAAACCTTAAAGATGTATTCCCAAGTACTAATAAACACCCCACGTCACTGTCATCGTGAGCATTCATAGGAGGTACTAACACACCACAATTTCATAGAGACATCCAACTCAAATCATAACTCAGTGAATAAGTATTCTGTGAAATATAGCCTAAGAGACCCACACGTGTGCACACACTATCACCTTTACACACGTGGGACAAGGAGTCTCCGGAGATCACATAAGTAAAATCCACTTGAATAGCATAACGACATCTAGATTACAAAGCTCATCATATGAATCTCAATCATGTAAGGCAGCTCATGAGATCATTGTATTGAAGTACATGGAGAGAGAGATTAACCACATAGCTACCGGTACAGCCCTTAGCCTCGATGGAGAACTACTCCCTCCTCATGGGAGATAGCAGCGGTGATGAAGATGGCGGTGGTGTCAATGGAGATGCCTTCCGGGGGCACTTCCCCGTCCCGGCAGGGTGCCGGAACAGAGACTTCTGTCCCCCGAATTGGAGTTTCGCGATGGCGGCGGCTTTGGAAGGTTTTCTGCTGTTTCGTCAATCTGTGTCGAAGATTTAGGTCAGGACGGCTTAAATAGGCGGAGAGTTGGAGTCGGAAGGGCCACGGGGCCTCCTCACACTAGGGGGGCGCGCCCCCCTGGGCCGCGTCGCCACCATGTGTGGTGGCCCTGGGCCTCTCCTCTGGCCCCTCTTCGGTGTTCTGGAAGCTTCGTGGAATTATAAGATCATGGGCCTTGATTTCGTCCAATTCCGAAAATATTTCCTTACTAGGATTTCTGAAACCAAAAACAGCAGAAAACAGGAACTGACACTTCGGCATCTTGTCAATAGGTTAGTTCCAGAAAACGCATAAAATCATCATAAAGTGTGAACAAAACATGTAGGTATTGTCATAAAACAAGCATGGAACATCAGAAATTATAGATACGTTGGAGACGTATCAGCATCCCCAAGCTTAGTTCCTACTCGTCCTCGAGTAGGTAAACGGTAACAAAGATAATTTCTGAAGTGACATGCTACTTACATAATCTTGATCATACTATTGTAAAGCATATGAGATGAATGAAGTGATTCAAACCAATGGTAAAGATAATGAGTAAACAACTGAACCATATAGCAAAGACTTTTCATGAATAGTACTTTAAAGACAAGCATCAATAAGTCTTGCATAAGAGTTAACTCATAAAGCAATAGTTTCATAGTAAAGGCATTCAAGCAACACAAAGGAAGATTAAGTTTCAGCGGTTGCTTTCAAATTTCAACATGCATATCTCATGGATAATTGTCAACATAAAGTAAAATAATAAGTGCAATAAATAAGCATGTAGGAATCAATGCACAGTTGACACAAGTGTTTGCTTCTAAGATAGAAAGAAGTAGGTAAACTGACTCAACATAAAGTAAAAGAATGGCCCTTCGCAGAGGGAAGCATGGATTGCTATATTTGTGCTAGAGCTTTTATTTTGAAAACATAAAGAGAGCATAAAAGTAAAGATTTGAGAGGTGTTTGTTGTTGTCAACGAATGGTAGTGGGCACTCTAACCCCCTTGCCAGACAGACTTTCAAAGAGCGGCTCCCATGAATTTTTTTATTTTTGGGTGACACTCCTTCCAACCTTTGCATGGCTAACCGAATCCTCGGGTGCCTGCCAACAATCTCATACCATGAAGGAGTGTCTTTTTATTTTAGTTTTATTTAGATGACACTCCTCCCCACCTTTGCTTTCTCAAGCCATGGCTAACCGAATCCTCGGGTGCCTTCCAACAATCACATACCATGGAGGAGTGTCTATTTGTAAAATTATGAAAGTTAATTAATTGGGGCTGGGAACCCCATTGCCAGCTCTTTGTGCAAAATTATTGGATAAGCGGATGAAGCCACTAGTCCATTGGTGAAAGTTGCCCAACAAGATTGAAAGATAAACACCACATACTTCCTCATGAGCTATAAAACATTGACACAAATAAGAGGTAATAACTTTTGAATTGTTTAAAGATAGCACTCAAGCAATTTACTTTGGAATGGCAGAAAATACCGTGTAGTAGGTAGGTATGGTGGACACAAGTGGCATAGTTTTTGGCTCAAGGATTTCGGATGCATGAGAAGTAATCCCTCTCAATACAAGGCTTAGGCTAGCAAGGCTATTTGAAGCAAACACAAGTATGAACCGATACAGCGAAACTTACATAAAAACATATTGCAAGCATTATAAGACTCTACACTGTCCTCCTTGTTGCTCAAACCCTTACCAGAAAATATCTAGACTTTAGAGAGACCAATCATGCAAACCAAATTTTAGCAAGCTCTATGTATTTCTTCATTAATAGGTGCAAAGTATATGATGCAAGAGCTTAAACATGAGCACAACAATTGCCAAGTATCAAATTATTCAAGACATTATACCATTTACCACATGTAGCATTTTCCGTTTCCAACCATATAACAATTAACGAAGCAGTTTCAACCTTCGCCATGAACACTAAAAGTAAAGCTAAGAACACCAGTGTTCATATGAACGAGCAGAGCGTGTCTCTCTCCCACACAAGCATTTATTCAGAGAATGAAAATAACAAAACGAAAATAAAAGCACACAGACGCTCCAAGTAAAGTACATAAGATGTGACCGAATAAAAATATAGTTTCAAGAGAAGAAACCTGATAAATTGTTGATGAAGAAGGGGATGCCTTGGGCATCCCCAAGCTTAGACGCTTGAGTCTTCTTGAAATATGCAGGGATGAACCACGGGGGCATCCCCAATCTTAGACTTTTCACTCTTCTTAATCATATATCATCCTCCTCTCTTGACCCTTGAAAACTTCCTCCACACCAAACTCAAAACAAACTCATTAGAGGGTTAGTGCATAATCAAAAATTCACATGTTCAGAGGTGACACAATCATTCTTAACACTTCTGGACATTGCACAAAGCTACTGGAAGTCAACGGAACAAAGAAATCCATCCAACATAGCAAAACAGGCAATGCGAAATAAAAGGCAGAATCTGTCAAAACAGAACAGTCCGTAAAGATGAATTTTTTAGAGGCACTTAACTTGCTCAGATGAAAATACTCAAATTTAATGAAAGTTGCGTACATATCTGAGGATCACGCACGTAAATTGGCAGATTTTTCTGAGTTACCTACAGAGAACCCTGCCTCAAATTCGTGACAGTGACGTAAACTGCTTTCTGCGCAGTAATCCAAATCTAGTATCAACCTTACTATCAAAGACTTTACTTGGCACAACAATGCAATAAAATAAGATAAGAAGAGGTTGCTACAGTAGTAACAACTTCCAAGGCGCAACAAAACATTAGCAAAATAAAAACATGGGTTATCTCCCAAGAAGTTCTTTCTTTATAGCCATTAAGATGGGCTCAGCAGTTTTAATGATGCACTCCCAAGAAATAAGAGTTGAAGCAAAAGAGAGCATCAAAAAGCAAATATGAAACAAATTTAAGCCTAACCCACTTCCTATGAAAAGGAATCTTGTAAATAAACAAGTCATGTGGGCATAATGCAATAAGCATAGGAAAACTAGCCAAGCGCAACTTCAAGATTTTCAGCAAAAAGAGAGGTGTTTTAGTAACATGAAAATTTCTACAACCACATTTTCCTCTCTCATAAAGATTTTCAGTAGCATCATGAACAAACTCAACAATATAACTATCAAATGAAACATTCTTATCATGAGCTACATGCATAAAATTATTACTACTCCCAACATAAGCATAGTCATTCTTATTAATTGTAGTGGGAGCAAATTCAACAAAGTAGCTATCATTATTACTAGCATGGATGGGCGCGGCGGCACGCCGCGCCAACTATGTAATACAATGGTTGTAATAATTTTAAGATTACACTTAAACCAATAGAAGTAATGAATCATGTGTACAGAACAATAGGAAGCTTCAGAATAGCACCAAAACTGAAGAGAACAATTCCCGTCTTTCTAACTTGTGGTTTAGCACTCTTCTCATCATGGTTCTGTACACTCAGTCATCTTCTCTCGAGGTTTTCTGAAACACACTGATGGCGTGTAACTCACACGTTCGTTGGGAACCCCAAGAGGAAGGTATGATGCGCACAGCAGCAAGTTTTCCCTCAGAAAGAAACCAAGGTTTATCGAACCAGGAGGAGCCAAGAAGCACGTTGAAGGTTGATGGCGGCGGGATGTAGTGCGGCGCAACACCAGGGATTCCGGCGCCAACGTGGAACCCGCACAACACAACCAAAGTACTTTGCCCCAACGAAACAAGTGAGGTTGTCAATCTCACCGGCTTGCCGTAACAAAGGATTAACCGTATTGTGTGGAAGATGATTGTTTGCGAGAAAATAGTAGAACAAGTATTGCAGTAGATTGTATTTCGAGTAAAGAGAATTGGACCGGGGTCCACAGTTCACTAGAGGTGTCTCTCCCATAAGACAAACAGCATGTTGGGTGAACAAATTACGGTTGGGCAATTGACAAATAAAGAGAGCATGACCATGCACATACATATCATGATGAGTATAGTGAGATTTAATTGGGCATTACGACAAAGTACATAGACCGTCATCCAACTGCATCTATGCCTAAAAAGTCCACCTTCAGGTTATCATCCGAACCCCTTCCAGTATTAAGTTGCAAAGCAACAGACAATTGCATTAAGTATGGTGCGTAATGTAATCAACAACTACATCCTTAGACATAGCATCAATGTTTTATCCCTAGTGGCAACAGCACAACACAACCTTAGAACTTTTTGTCACTGTCCCAGGTGTCAATGCAGGCATGAACCCACTATCGAGCATAAGTACTCCCTCTTGGAGTTACAAGCATCTACTTGGCCGAGCATCTACTAGTAACGGAGAGCATGCAAGATCATAAACAACACATAGATATAACTTTGATAATCAACATAACAAGTATTCTCTATTCATCGGATCCCAACAAACGCAACATATAGAATTACGGATAGATGATCTTGATCATGTTAGGCAGCTCACAAGATCCGACAATGATAGCACAATGGGGAGAAGACAACCATCTAGCTACTGCTATGGACCCATAGTCCAGGGGTAGACTACTCACTCATCACTCCGGGAGGCGACCATGGCGGTGTAGAGTCCTCCGGGAGATGAATCCCCTCTCGGCAGGGTGCCGGAGGCGATCTCCTGGATCCCCCGAGATGGGATCGGCGGCGGCGGCGTCTCCGGAAGGTTTTCCGTATCGTGGCTCTCGGTACCGGGGGTTTCGTCACGCGAGGCTATTTGTAGGCGGAAGGGCAGGTCAAGAGGCGGCACGGGGCCCCACACCACGGGGCCGCGCGGCCAAGGGGGCCGCGCCGCCCTAGGGTGTGGCCCCTCCGTGGCCCCTCTTCGTCTCTCCTTCGGACTTCCGGAAGCTTCGTGAGAAAATAGGCCCCCGGGCTTTGATTTCGTCCAATTCCGAGAATATTTTGTTACTAGGATTTCGAAACCAAAAACAGCAGTAAAACAAAGAATCGGCACTTCGGCATCTTGTTAATAGGTTAGTTCCGGAAAATGCACGAATATGACATAAAGTGTGCATAAAACATGTAGATAACATCAATAATGTGGCATGGAACATAAGAAATTATCGATACGTCGGAGACGTATCGGCATCCCCAAGTTTAGTTCTGCTCGTCCCGAGCAGGTAAAACGATAACACGGATAATTTCCGGAGTGACATGCCATCATAATCTTGATCATACTATTTGTAAAGCATATGTAGTGAATGCAGCGATCAAAACAATGTATATGACATGAGTAAACAAGTGAATCATAAAGCAAAGACTTTTCATGAATAGCACTTCAAGACAAGCATCAATAAGTCTTGCATAAGAGTTAACTCATAAAGCAATAATTCAAAGTAAAGGCATTGAAACAACACAAAAGAAGATTAAGTTTCAGCGGTTGCTTTCAACTTGTAACATGTATATCTCATGGATATTGTCAACATAGAGTAATATAATAAGTGCAATATGCAAGTATGTAGGAATCAATGCACAGTTCACACAAGTGTTTGCTTCTTGAGGTGGAGAGAAATAGGTGAACTGACTCAACATTGAAAGTAAAAGAATGGTCCTCCAT
>NC_061512.1:184793289-184809900 GCF_022539505.1 Lolium rigidum | reverse complement strand
CTACATCCTTAGACATAGCATCAATGTTTTATCCCTAGTGGCAACAACACAACACAACCTTAGAACTTTCATCCATTGTCCTGGGTGTCAATGCGAGCATGAACCCACTATCGAGCATAAGTACTCCCTCTTGGAGTTACAAGCATCTACTTGGCCGGAGCATCTACTAGTAACGGAGAGCATGCAAGATCATAAACAACACATAGATATAACTTTGATAATCAACATAACAAGTATTCTCTATTCATCGGATCCCAACAAACGCAACATATAGAATTACGGATAGATGATCTTGATCATGTTAGGCAGCTCACAAGATCCGACAATGATAGCACAATGGGGAGAAGACAACCATCTAGCTACCGCTATGGACCCATAGTCCGGGGGTAGACTACTCACTCATCACTCCGGAGGCGACCATGGCGGTGTAGAGTCCTCCGGGAGATGAATCCCCTCTCCGGCGAGGGTGCCGGAGGCGATCTCTCGGATCCCCCGAGATGGGATCGGCGGCGGCGGCGTCTCCGGAAGGTTTTCCGTATCGTGGCTCTCGGCGTCGGGGGTTTCGTCACGGAGGCTATTTGTAGGCGGAAGGGCGAGGTCAAGAGGCGGCACGGGGGCCCCACACCACGGGGCCGCGCGGCCAAGGGGGCCGCGCCGCCCTAGGGTGTGGCCCCTCCGTGGCCCCTCTTCGTCTCTCCTTCGGACTTACGGAAGCTTCGTGAGAAAATAGGCCCCTGGGCTTTGATTTCGTCCAATTCGAGAATATTTCGTTACTAGGATTTACGAAACCAAAAACAGCAGAAAACAGAATCGGCACTTCGACATCTTGTTAATAGGTTAGTTCTAGAAAATGCACGAATATGACATAAAGTGTGCATAAAACATGTAGATAACATCAATAATGTGGCATGGAACATAAGAAATTATCGATACGTCGGAGACGTATCACACACAACTTTCTTACATATGACCCTTCATATTTGTTGTATACCACAACTACTTCTTCTAGACACTATTGGAAAACCTGAACTTCTGTCTCCAGTTTGATTAGGTATTCATTCTCACATCCCCTATGAATTGAACTCCAAAAAAGGAATTGTTACCAGAAACCATCTTATTGTCACCACAAGATATCCCTCGCCGCATTCAAATGTAAATATTACTATCCATAAGTGTAAAAGCTAGAATTTCCCGAGCATAGCTTATTATAAGTCAAAGCAAGACAAAAAAAATCCTATCTAGAAGATATGATGTCTCCTAACGTACCTTCTTTGCATGCATGTATGACTGATAACTGTGCTTATGTACTATGAACAAATGTCACTTGCCCTTTTAGCTGTATATAACAAAGGATACAAAACATAACAATCCAATAATGATGAGAAAGGCTGAGCAAAGGAAAACCATTGACATCACACTTTTCACCCTTGAAATTACTCACTTAAGAAAAAGAACATGAGAAAAGGCAATACACTGAATAGAAGCACAATTCTCAAATATTCATGGAAAGATCCACAGTTCTTCTCAAAAAACAATCCACAATTTGAAATTATGTATAATCTATGTAGAGAATGAGACAAGCCATCTTGAACATGTTTGTGTGTTCTCATTGGATGATGCCAGTGTTCTGTGGCTCGAGAACCTCAAATCTCATAGAATTTAACAACCTCAATTGAGAAAAAGAACGACACAAAATCTGCTACATCATGGAAGTGCAGACCAATGCACCACACTTTAATGACATATTTTTATGTGTGTAACTAATCATGGTGCATGTAATGTGAGATTGTAGTTGGGACTTTGAAATATAGTACTGAATTATCAAATGTTTGAGAAAATCCACTCAGGAGCTGGTATTAGGAGTAAACTACCAGTAAAATGGTCAGGTCGCATTATGGCTATATTGACCAATAACTTGTCTCCTCGTGATGTAATATTTTCTGAGACAGAGAAGTGTAAAGCGTCAGTGGGAAACAACCCTTTGATAATCCATATTAGTCAACATTGGAATTTCTAAAAGCCAATGTAAATGTATAACTCTTTTCCTGGCCTTGCCATGTCATCAAAAAACAAATGCACCTTACTCCATTAGGTCTTATTCAATGATGTCATCATAAAAAGGAGATTTTTGAAAGTGTTTCGTCACAAAAGAGATATTTCTTACCTTCTTTTCTCCAAAGTGCAAGGATACATACATGAAGTGTGCCATTACATAGCAGTTGTTCTACCTATCATATCTCTGTAGTTTTCATCGAAAACAAAAAAAAGCACGGTAGGTATAACATAAATGAAGTGTGCCATTACTGGAACATGGAGAATCTAGAAGCATATTTCATATAGCTAGCTTATCTATCAAGAATAAGAAAAAAAAGGTTTAAACAATCAATTAAACAACCTATGAGGAGGCAATGACGGGAGCAACTTGAGGCCAGAGGTGAAATCAGCTCACATTCTAGCAAAGGAAGATGTGACCCGAACAATGGCATGCAGACCATTCACAAATTCAGATGCAATGGACAATACATAATCCACACCGAGCATATATGTTGACAATTTAGATCAATGAACCTATCCAAGGTATTGTTAATGTAACCTTCTAACTATTACTATATAATGACCAGTTCTCGGAAACTTAAGCAAACTAAATGGAAGCATCAGAACATAAGCATGACCTTGTGAGGAGCAGCAAGAATTTCCAACAAAGTCTACCAATTCAGCTACGGTAGCTTCTCAGGTATAAATCGTGTATTACCAAACATAAAATAAAACAAAGAACTGTTTGAAGCTCTACTAAGAAATATCTTACATCATCACAACGGCACATTATTTCAATAAACTACTTGGAGAAGAATCTTTACATATGTGAGGATAGATCATGGGATGAGTACTTCAGTTGGTAAATATCACCTAGAGATATATATTAGAGCCGCAACCGAAAATAGAAGTATAACAAAATTCCAATGTTCATACTCATTAAACAATATCAGGTAACGATTTAATTAGCTGAGCTAAGCACATCACCAAGTTTATAAAATGATGGCCACGATTGGCAGAATTGGTCATGAATTTAATCTTAAAGGTTATGTAATATAGAATTGCAATGAACATCACTTGACATATAATAGCTGGAAGCTAGCCTAAAGAAGAGAAACCATTCCCTGGAAAAATACAGGATGAGCATGTACAGATTGAAGAACAATCCAAGCTCAATCTACTTATGAAAGCCAAACTGGTTTAGCTTGAAAGCAAGAAGCATTGTCTAGATCAAGAACCATCCTGGAAGATTTCAAGCTTCAAAGATATATCCATAAGAGTTGATGCTCACCTGTGATCGCCTGAGGAAGGTGAAGCATGGTCGGCATACTTTGCTTATCCAATAGCTGAGTTGACTGGAGGCGTGACGCTGCAGAAAAACTGGAAGAGTAGAGGGTCAGAGGAACCAAAGCATTGAAATACGTCAGTATGATATCTCTCTGGAGGAGTAGTAATAGCTTGCTGGTGCTCAAATCTAGTCAGTGTTGTTCCAATATCCTAGGAAGAAGATGTTCCACAACTATTTTTTCCTTCTCTTTGGGACTAAAAGAATCGCAATACTGACAGTGACAATGGTAAAAGGTTACCAAAAGTCCAGAAGTAGTAATAATATGCACTTGTCGATAACTAATTGCCCTAAGAAACCAATCAACTAATAATAAGATGCACTTCGTATAGAAAGAAACGTTTAGACAATCAATCGTGAAATAGTATGGCACTTTATCTACTGGGAGCCGCACGCTTTCAGCATCTATGTGACATCAGTCTGTAAATGAATTTCCTGTACGTATTGTAACCACAAAAGACAACAGCCAAAATACAACATATGCATTCTTTTAAACATATTTACTTTTTAAAAACATAAACATATGCATTCTTCTCGGAGCAGGCACTCAGGAAAATAAATTGATGCCAACTTTTTATCGTTGGTTGGTTGTCTTACCCGCAGATTGTGAAGGGTGCACACATCCATCTGGTAGGTCAAACTCATGAATCTCCCTAAATGAATATTAATCGGATTACGGGAGGGACTTAGGGGAGAGGGGAAAAAAGGAAAAATAAATTGAGCGCTCATATGTCAAATTAGGGAGATAAGATGATGTTCTAGGAGGTGAGATGAGTTGGGGAATCACCTGGTTGCTGCGATGCCGATGAAGGATTCTCTGTCGCTTCTACTTCTATTGTTGGTTGGTCGTCTTCCTTAACTGATCCTACAAAGAAGAGCAACGGGCGGTCAAACGAAGAAAAAGGAGAAAAAATGCAGAGTTGTTGCTGCTGCCGGAACGCGTGCGCTCCCAGAATCGTGCAAATTGCCGACGCATACCCTAATGTTGTCGTCCGCCGTGGAGTGGAGAACGCACTCGCGACCAGATTACACGGCCGCCGCTCGCTGGGATCCGTGGACCCGCCGGTGGAAGTGCGCCCCTCTGCATCTTCGCCGCTCCTGCCGCCTGCTGAAAAAGAAATAGAAGATGCGAGAGACAGCAGGGATGTGAGAGAGAGCAAACATACCTGCGCCGCAATTCCGGCGACAACAACAGGTCCTTCTCCTTCTCCATCGGGCCGCAAACGCGGGTGCCGCTGGTAAGGATGCGGTTGTCTCTGCCGTCGCCATGTGTGGATGCAGGGGAGGGCACGGCAGTGATGGGCTCAACATGTCGCACCCCATCCCCCCTTGAGTCCCGCATCCAGCATCCTCAAACTGAAACCACTTAACGCCAGTCAAGACCCTAGGCCCGTAGCGCCATCTCGCCGCCGCAACGCCGACGCAATGTCGCCATGACCCACCAGTGCAAGTAGCACCTGCTACGCATGCGCCAACGCCGCCCTCCCCCGCGAGCCAAGGCATGGCAGCACATGGTTCCGCTCCACGCTGCACTGCCGGAACGGGAGGGGACGGGCTTCTCGGTCGATCCAATCGGCATCTTCGCCGTGGAGGCACGCGCGACGACCACCAAGGCGAGCAGCACCGCTGCGTGGCAGCCGGGCTTCTCCGGCATCGCTCACGCACGATCGGCCACGAATCGGAGCAGGGACGACCGAGAGTCGCCTAAGCTTACCACCGGCGAGCGGGAGCGGACGAAGCCTGACGAGGGAGGAAGTGAACCTGGGGACGTGTGTGACCTGCTCCTGCGAGGGGCGGCGGATAGAGAGGAGGGAATGGTTAAGGCGGTGCATTGGAACCAGAGCGGTAGAACTGAGAGGTCGACAGAAACACCCGACATAACCTGCAGCTCATCAAATGCCGACCGCACCATGGTCCACCACCATCCTAGATCAAGGCAGCTATGGCCATACCGATGATACCCCAGAGCATCTCACCCCAAAAGACCCAATGCATAAATCTGAACCTATCTCAAATTCTTGGAGAGCACCAAAATGGTACACGCAAAGAAACAGGAAGTAATCAATCACCATAAAACACACGTGTTAGCTCAGAGTTAATCTAAAAAGTAATTCAAAATTCTGTGAAAAAAGATGTTTGTTCACCTTTAGTATAGTAGTTATAGTACATATTCCTGAAAGAAAAATAGAATAGAAGACCCTATATAACATTACAGACCCAGACCAACCACCTAGCCCACCTTCTCAGCCAGTAGCATGATCTCAAGCACCCCCATGTGGATCGTCTTCTTAGCTAGGCAGTAAATTAGCATGCGCTTGCAGTATCTTATCATAGGGCAAGTCATTAGTGAACTTCTATCACAACCTTTTTTGTTCTTAAGTCTGATTTGAACATAGTACTTATGTACACACCAAATCTGAATGTATTAAATAGCTGCAATATCAGAAATACGATGATTCTCCCAATTTTTACATCCAAGATACAGTAAAGAAAAAAAAAACAGTGCCTCATTAGCAATCCCTATAGTGAAAGGAAAAAAGTGTCAATCCAAAGAAAGTTGAAGAGGTTTGAAGGCACTGAAGTACTAAACCTGATCACTTGGTTGGCAAGTGGTCTCAACCACGGATCTGCATTGTAGTATCTGCATGTAAAGCATCTCTCAGCCAAGCTCTTTCAAAAAATAATATAGAACATGATAAGCAATCACAATGTACATAAGTGTGTGGTCAAAGGGTGTACAATAATTAGTATGTATTCTTCATTTA
This sequence comes from Lolium rigidum, assembly GCF_022539505.1. NCBI lineage: Eukaryota > Viridiplantae > Streptophyta > Magnoliopsida > Poales > Poaceae > Lolium > Lolium rigidum. Next base: position 184,803,756 of record NC_061512.1, on the reverse strand, counting down.
TTGTCACCACAGATTTGATGCATATGATGCTCGATGTTTTACATTCCCAATAAGATTTTGACAGATTTTTATAGTTAAGAAGAGAAGATGAAGATTCAGTCAGCAAACAATAGAGAAAATGACATTTGTGGTAGATCCTACTTTTTTCCCCGCGACTTATACATGAATACAAATTATCGAAGTAAGCAACACAAATTATCCATTGCACACTTCAAATACGCAGGTGTACAAAATTATCAACTGCACACTTTAAATACATATATATACATTAATTGGTATGTTGAAAAATAAAGTACTATACATAATAATGTAGAAAGGGAATCGATTTACCTCAGTTTAATCAATCTGTGCAAACATTATAAAGAAACATTTAAAGGTCATGTGCTCCGCTGTTGCTAGACATGACATTGCAGCTGATCGGTGGCACTTCAGACTTCACCATGTGGAAGCGGCACAGAGTCACCGGACGAAGGTTTCGTCGGATGTCAATGCAGAGAAAATTACCCTGGCCAAAGAAATGAAAGCCTTGCTTCAGGAAGGGAAATATTTTGTTATCAATCACATTAGAAGAAAGCAAAATACACAGTTATTAGCTAGGTGATGTTGACCGTACTGAACCGTGCACATCTCACCTGTTTGGCTATGTTCAGGGCAGCAGTAGTAGCTACTCCATGCGGAAATCCAATTAACTCTTTGAAGAGGTTATAATGTCCTAAATCCATTGATTCAGGAGGAGGAAGGGGGCAGGTGGAGGGGCGCCGTCGCAATGGTGTCTGGGGATGCCGAAGGACATGCAAGAATCCAATTAACTCTGTGAGCAGGTTGTAGTGGCCTGAATCCATTGATTTAGGAGGAGGAAGGGGGCAAGTGGAGGGGCGCCGTCACCATGGTGGTCGGGGATGCCGGCGACCAAGCCCAGGGCGTGCCTAGGATTTCGCGAGCGCGCGCGTAGGGGCGCTGCCGAGCTCCACGGTGGTGTGGAAATGGGGGAAGAGGAGGCGACAGCGCCGAACGTGGCCAGGGAAGGGGAGGAGGGCGGCGGCCCTGGGGCAAGGATGCCGCTGGGAGTAATGGGGAGGAGCTCAGGGCTGAGGAGATAATGGGGAGAGAGGAGCTCGAGGAAGAAATCGAGGGAGCGGTCAAAGCGGTTCAAAAAAAAATGCTATGTCCACCTAGACCGGAAAGAAGCACATCATGCTCACGCAACAAAGAAAAGTGACAACCAAACATCTAAGAGGCACCGAAAGTGTACACAAGAAAATCACCAGGGGAATTAACTACAAGAGAGCAGACGTGTCAAATTAGTGTTAATCCGGAAAAAAAACTCAAAATTAGGAAAAAAAGATGTTTGTTGCCATTTAATATAGTAGTTATTCTCATCAAGTGTAGGAGGCATAGTATAATCATAATAAAATTTATCCTCCATAGTAGGCGGCACCAAAAGACTACTATCATTATAATCATCATAAATGGGAGACAAAGTATCATCAAAGAAAATTTTCTCCTCCATGCTTGGGGGACTAAAAATATCATGCTCATCAAAACCAGCTTCCCCAAGCTTAGAATTTTCCATATCATTAGCAACAATGGTGTTCAAAGCGTTCATACTAATATCATTGCTACTAGCATGCAAATAAGATTCCATAGGCTTTTTAATTTTCGCAGCAAACAATTCATGTCTTAACTTAGGAAATAAATTAAAAAGCTCACAGTCGTTTTCCATTATGCCTAATGATACGTCTCCAACGTATCGATAATTTCTTATGTTCCATGCCACATTATTGATGTTATCTACATGTTTTATGCACACTTTATGTTATAATCGTGCATTTTCTGGAACTAACCTATTAACAAGATGCCGAAGTGCCGATTCATTGTTTTACGCTGTTTTTGGTTTCGAAATCCTAGTAACGAAATATTCTCGGAATTGGACGAAATCAACGCCCGGGGTCCTATTTTGCCACGAAGCTTCCGGAAGTCCGAAGACGAAGCGAAGTGGGGCCACGGGGTGCCCAAACCCTAGGGCGGCGCGGCCCCACCTGGCCGCGCCGGCACGTGTTGTGGGGCCCTCGTGCCCCCTCCGACTTGCCCTTCCGCCTACTTAAAGCCTCCGTGACGAAACCCCCGATGCAGAGAGCCACGATACGGAAAACCTTCCGGAGACGCCGCCGCCGCCGATCCCATCTCGGGGGATCCGGGAGATCGCCTCCGGCACCTGCCGGAGAGGGGAATCATCTCCCGGAGGACTCTACGCCGCCATGGTCGCCTCCGGTGTGATGTGTGAGTAGTCTACCCCTGGACTATGGGTCCATAGCAGTAGCTAGATGGTTGTCTTCTCCCCATTGTGCTTCATTGTCGGATCTTGTGAGCTGCCTAACATGATCAAGATCATCTATCCGTAATTCTATATGTTGCGTTTGTTGGGATCCGATGAATAGAGAATACTTGTTATGTTGATTATCAAAGTTATATCTATGTGTTGTTTATGATCTTGCATGCTCTCAGTTACTAGTAGATGCTCTGGCCAAGTAGATGCTTGTAACTCCAAGAGGGAGTATTTATGCTCGATAGTGGGTTCATGCACTGCATTGACACACGGGACGGTGACGAGAAAGTTCTAAGGTTGTGTTGTCTTGTTGCCACTAGGGATAAAACATTGATGCTATGTCTAAGGATGTAGTTGTTGATTACATTACGCACCATACTTAATGCAATTGTCTGTTGCTTTGCAACTTAATACTTGAGTGGGTTCGGATGATAACCTGAAGGTGGACTTTTTAGGCATAGATGCAGTTGGATGGCGGTCTATGTACTTTGTCGTAATGCCCAATTAAATCTCACTATACTCATCATAATATGTATGTGCATGGTCATGCCCTCTTTATTTGTCAATTGCCCAAGCTGTAATTTGTTCACCCAACATGCTTGTTTATCTTATGGGAGAGACACCTCTAGTGAGCTGTGGACCCGGTCCAATTCTCTTTCTTGAAATACAATCTACTTGCAATACTTGTTCTCTGTTTTTACGCAAACAATCATCTTCCACACAATACGGTTAATCCTTTGTTACGGCAAGCCGGTGAGATTGACAACCTCCACTGTTTCGTTGGGGCAAAGTACTTTGGTTGTGTTGTGCGGGTTCCACGTTGGCGCCGGAATCCACGGTGTTGCGCCGCACTACATCCCGCCGCCATCAACCTTCAACGTGCTTCTTGGCTCCTCCTGGTTCGATAAACCTTGGTTTCTTTCTGAGGGAAAACTTGCTGCTGTGCGCATCATACCTTCCTCTTGGGGTTCCCAACGAACGTGTGAGTTACACGCCATCACCTAACTAGTGAAAAATAAAAACAAGAAACAAAAAGATGCAATTGCAGGATCTAAAGGAAATAGCTTCGAGCACTCACCCAGAAAATAGCTTAGTTGCCGAGATCCGGAGTGTGAGTGCCTTTTACCTTTCCTCCCCGGCAACGGCGCCAGAAAATAGCTTGCTGTCCACACACGGCTTCTTTTCCTGTAGACAGTGTTGGGCCTCCAAGAGCAGAGGTTTGTAGAACAGCAGCAAGTGTTCCCTTAAGTGGATCACCCAAGGTTTTATCGAACTCATGGAGGAAGAGGTCAAAGATATCCCTCTCAAGCAACCCTGCAATCACGATACAAGAAGTCTCTTGTGTCACCAACACACCTAATACCTTGTCAGATGTATAGGTGCACTAGTTCGGCGAAGAGATAGTGAAATACAAGTGGTATGAATGAATATGAGTGGTAATAGCAATCTGAATAAAATATGGCAGCGAGTAAACATGCAACAGAACGGTAAATAAATGATGATTCGATGTTTGGAAACAAGGCCTAGGGATCATACTTTCACTAGTGGACACTCTCAACATTGCAATCATAAAGGAATATAAATAAGCACTTCACTATGCTATTCTGAATTACTCTCTGGCAAGATAACGAACACTAATTCATCATGTAGGACTGCAAAACAAACCTTAAAGATGTATTCCCAAGTACTAATAAACACTCACGCTGTCACTGTGAGCATTCATAGGAGGTACTAACACACCACAATTTCATAGAGACATCCAACTCAAATCATAACTCAGTGAATAAGTATTCTGTGAAATATAGCCTAAGAGACCCACATGGTGCACACACTGTCACCTTTACACACGTGGGACAAGGAGTCTCCGAAGATCACATAAGTAAAATCCACTTGAATAGCATAACGACATCTAGATTACAAAGCTCATCATATGAATCTCAATCATGTAAGGCAGCTCATGAGATCATTGTATTGAAGTACATGGAGAGAGAGATTAACCACATAGCTACCGGTACTGCCCTTAGCCTCGATGGAGAACTACTCCCTCCTCATGGGAGACAGCAGCGGTGATGAAGATGGCGGTGGTGTCGATGGAGATGCCTTCCGGGGCACTTCCCCGTCCCGGCGGGGTGCCGGAACGAGAGACTTCGTCCCCGAATTGGAGTTTCGCGATGGCGGCGGCTCTGGAAGGTTTTCTGGTGTTTCGTCAATCCGTGTCGAAGATTTAGGTCAGGACGGCTTAAATAGGCGGAGAGTCGGAGTCGGAAGGGCCACGGGGCCTCCTCACACTAGGGGGGCGCCCCCCTGGGCCGCGCCGCCACCATGTGTGGTGGCCCTGGGCCTCTCCTCTGGCCCCTCTTCGGTGTTCTGGAAGCTTCGTGGAATTATAAGATCATGGGCCTTGATTTCGTCGAATTCCGAGAATATTTCCTTAATAGGATTTCTGAAACAAAAAATAGCAGAAAACAGGAACTGGCACTTCGGCATCTTGTCAATAGGTTAGTTCCGGAAAACGCATAAATTCATCATAAAGTGTGAACAAAACATGTAGGTATTGTCATAAAACAAGCATGGAACATCAGAAATTATAGATACGTTGGAGACGTATCAGCCGGCCAAGGAGGTGGAGTCCACCATGGACTCCACCCTCCCACTTGGTTGGCTGGTTAGGGTTGGTGGAGTCCAACCAGGACTCCACCTTCCATGGTGATTTCTTCCGGAAAGTTCTAGAACATTCTAGCGCCTTCCATAAATGCACCGGATCATTTTCAAACTTGGAAAATGACTTCCTATATATGAATCTTATTCTCTGGACCATTCCGGACCTCCTCGTGATATCCTGGATCCCATCCGAGACTCCGAACAAACATTCAAACTCCATTCCATATTCCGTATTTACTTAAAACGACATCAAACCTTAAGTGTGTCACCCTACGGTTCGTGAACTATGCAGACATGGTCGAGACTCCTCTCCGACCAATAACCAATAGCGGGATCTGGAGATCCATAATGGCTCCCACACATTCAACGATAACTTAGTGATCGATTGAACCATTTACATACGATACCGATTCCCTTTGTCTCACGATATTTTACTTGTCCGAGGTTTGATCATCGGTATCTCGATAACTTGTTCAACCTCGTCTCCGACACGTAATCTTTACTCGTACCGTGGTATATCATCTCTTGTGAACCGTTCACATGCTTGCAAGCTAATCAGATGACATTCCATCGAGAGGGCCCATAGTATATCTATCCGTCATCGGGATGGACAAATCCCACTCTTGATCCATATGCCTCAACTCATACTTTCCGAATACTTAACCCCACCTTTATGACCACCCATTTACGCAGTAGCGTTTTATGTAATCAAAGTACCCTTCCGGTATAAGTGATTTACATGATCTCATGGTCGAAGGACTAGGTAACTATGTATCGAAAGCTTATAGCAAATTGAACTTAATGACGTGATCTTATGTTACGCTTATTTGGGTGTGTCCATTATATCATTCATGTAATGACATAACCTTGTTATTAATAACATCCAATGTTCATGATCACGAAACCATGATCATCTATTAATCAACAAGCTAGTTATACAAGAGACTTACTAGGGAATCTGGTTGTTTACACAACACACATGTATCAATGTTTCGGTTAATACAATTATAGCATGGTATGTAAACATTTATCATAAACACAAAGATATATAATAACCACTTTATTATTTCCTCTTGGGCATATCTCCAACAACAATGGGGTAGCCGAAGGCTAAGACTAAGATCTCGTCGAGAGGCTAAGATTTCTTATGACCTAGCTCTAGACTTGCGGTGATTCTGGCTATGTTGATTGTGTGTCCCTCGACAGACCCCCTCTTGGCCCTTATATTGTGAGCCAGATCTCGAGAGTTCTATCCGGGTACGATTAGGTTACAAAGAGTCCTACGTCTAGACTTTCCTTGTTCTTCGTCTTCTTGCATTGTTCATGAAGTACCTTTCTTTCGAAACCGACGTAGCGGCCCACCTTGATCGGTGGATGATCTTCATGGGCCCCTGGTTGGTCCGTAAGAGGTAACATAATACGTGTTACCCAAAGGGTAATGCCCACATCAATAGCAATTATCACTCATAGGTTACATATCCCAAGAATACATCATACATCATGCGGAAGCGAATATAGCGTCTGGGTACAGACAAGATGCAAATGGGCATAAGATGCCAAGAACATAAATAAGGCAATGCCCATATCCACAGATCTTAGGTCGATGCTAAGGAACTCTCGTTGCGGACCGAAAACATCATCATCATCGTACTCCGCATAGTATCCTCCTGTCGGATACTCGCAAGGAAACGTACCTGCAAGTCGGGCCAACGGTTGCCGAAAGATAGAAAGGAAGCAGAGCGTGAGTACCAAGGCACGTGTACTCAGCGAGACTAGAACTAGGCTATGCACACCGGGCTATATGGTGGGTTTAGCAGCAACAAAACTTGTACTAATACTTATAGAGACACGCTACAACTTCCGTATATTTAGAGAAGGTAAGAGAGCGCATAAAATGATCCAACTATATAGTACAACAAGCATAACCCAACCAAATACACATATCCCCTTCAACAAAGCAAAGAGGCAATGTAAAAGGCACTCAACGTTGACAAGTTTTATTAGATATTGACTGTAGTAATGTTATATTACTACGCAAGTTATTAGCAAATTATTAGCAACAAGTATATGGTGTAAGTTGTTCTATGATCAAGTCATACAATTCCAAGTCATCCATAATCGTGGACACGACTTATCGATAAGATGTACACCCTGCAGGGGTTGCCCAAAAATAACCATACGCATGCTCGACCCTGGTGTCAAAACCAGAGGCTCGCGACAAGACCATTCCCAAAGCTACAAGCAAGTTTATTGGGAGCCACCCAACTAAGCTACCCGTGATGGAGTTCGGCCGTGCTCCGAAACGGACCTACAGGTTGCGATGGCGTCCAAAGCGGGCATTAACAACCGGCCAAGGATAAGGCGGCACGCAAGATATGATATTGTACAAAATATAAACACCCGAAGGCAACATGAAGTAAATCGTGCATATCATGCATATGGACAAATAAAACCAAGATTGTGGCTCCCGCTAAACAGACTCGAGGTAAGGTAGTAGGTGATGGGGGTCCCACTCCCCCACGTATGGGTAGAGCGCTCAGTATCGGAACAGATAACAAGAACTTGGGGTCCTAGGGGACACTAGTGGTCGACAAAGGTGTCTCGCACCGGTACCTCTTCATTAAGTATTATCCCACCTCAATTTTAGTTGCAATTAATACCATGATTAACTTCACCAACATTATCCATAGATAAGACATGTAACAACCCCAACATATCCCGATAACATATCAAGATAAATAACAAGACCCTAAACACGCCTACGACTCGCAAGGCTTATCAAACATCAAACAACTGCTGATAGGTAATGGAAGGGAAATGCGGCTCATTATGGCAAACACGTGGAAATAAGACACGTGACTCGAAAGAATCGGAATATAACGGTATCAATAGATAGCAAGAGCTGAAATGTAAAATAGGTGAAGGAGGAAGGGCTCGCTTGTCGGATCAGCGAAACTGGTACAAGCGATATCATCCTCGGGGTGGCAAGCAAACCTCCTCGTGGCACTCCTCGGTACCGGCGTCTATCGCGAAGAAGCAATTCAGATACAAAGAAATAAAGTGTGCAAATCAATACAAGTGCTATGCACAATATGATGCATGTCATGTGATATGCAAGAGGGTTCATGCTTGGCAAAATTAAGTGGGGCATTTAAATAGCAGGATATAAGAAAAAGCCCTCACATAACATTTAATTCGATTAGTAATTTTTATTTGGCCGAGACATAGAAGGGTCTATGATGCATGACAATTTAATATTTGGATTCCTCATATTTTTCTGATACAAATAGATATAAATTTATTTGCATTTGGAATTATAAAAGTGAAGTTATGCAAAATGCAAGTTAAACGTTTGGCAAAATTTTGGTCTTAAACCAGGAGCACCAAGATTTGATCCCTGGTCTCCAGGAAAACAATGTATGGTTTCAGCCACTAGAACTTGATAGTTTTACTGATATAAAAGAGACACAAAAGTTTCAAAAGAGCGTATCAACATAATTTCTGAAGTTCTAGAATCTAGATAAAACGTAGACACAGAAGATCAAAACTGGGTAAACGTCTTCACTGGGATTTGATCCTCGGTCTTCAAGGTAAAAAAGCAGAGCTCCAGTCAGTGAAGCTAGTTAGTGTTTGTGCTATGGCAGGGATGCTTCAGAGCTTGAACAGCTGGTTCTTGTAAACGCAGGAAACTGAAACGAAAAACAGAGATAAAAAGATCTGTCTCGCAGGGATTGGAACTCGCCACCTGATGGTGAAAACTGGATCATACGAAGAACTAACCACTGGTCTGCTACTGTGTCGGTGATAGAAACAAAGGTGCAACTGTGTTTGAGCAGATACACGGCAGTGTCGCTGTTAGCCTGACGAAACTGAAAACTGGAACAAAAGGTAGGAAGAAAAAGATGGTCGTAAGTGCTACTCCTAATATCCTAGGATTTGAACAGCGGACTGTTAGGACGTGAAAGATTAGTTAGCAACAAGAGTTGACAAAGGTTGCAAAACAAAAGTGGTGCCTTGCGTTTGTTGAAAACAGATTTGTATGGACGTTTTTCTTTTGTACACTGTTGATTGCTAAAAAAGCACCACGCAAAAACTATTCCACGGCACAAGCACAACCATGCACGTACGTATTTCTCCGTTTTCTTATTCTATTTTCTTCCCTCTTATGAGTGTCTCCATCACCGTAAAACAAAAAATAATAAATTGGAAAATTTCTTTAGTTGCAACCTATGTTAAAAAAACTAGAAAAACTCAATTTGTAACTCAAAACCTCAGTTGCAACTTTACTTGCGATATAGAAAATCCATGATGCAACTCCGATTGCAACTGAAAAATCTTAGTAGAAACTCTATTTGCAACTCGAATATATCCACTAAAAACTATACTTAGAATTTATAGTTGCAACCTCACTTGCAACTTGCAACTGGATATAGAAAATTTCAGTTGCAACCCGACTTGCAACTAAAAAAAAAAATTCCCGGTTGCAATCTAACTTCTAACTAAAAAATAAACCTCAGTTGCAACCCCGCTTGCAACCGGGAAACAAACATCAGTTGCAACTTTACTTGTAGTTGGAAAAAAATCTCAGTTGCAACCTAAGTTGCAACTGAAAAAAAGAATTCTCAGTTGCAACCTAACTTGCAACTAGAAAAAAAATTCTCAATTGCAACCATACTTGCAACTGAAAAAAAATCTCAGTTACAACCTAATTTGCAACTGGAAAAAAATCTTAATTGCAACCCAACTTACAAGCAAAAAAAGATCTCAGTCACAACCCGAAAAACCTCACTTACAACTGGCAGTTACACTCCCACTTAAAATAGTGGAAAAAATCGCACTTTCACTCCCATATGCAAGTCGAAAAATCAGTGGTTAATATCTTGCAACATGTAACTCTGTGCCGCCTCTCTTTGTAGTTACCGTACTTAAGTATAGTACAAAAGCATTCCGACTCTAGTACTTGCAAGAATAAATCTTTGTTCTATTGGTTATTGGCTGTCGTTGGATGCACGTCCTTTTGAGAGGTCTAGGGATCAAATCCCGCCCGACAAACTGTTGTTTGCTGCAACGTTTAAAAAACGTATGAGCGCACAAATCTCAGCATAATATCCGACGGTCCTAGAGTTTACTGAGCTCTAAGCTAAATCTCAGTTTACTGAGAAATAGCAAAACCCTAATTATTATGTGGATCATCCATTTCTTGGAGCAGACTCACATGCCCCATTGCTAGCGGCAGACCTAAGATTTTCATTAAACCTAGGTGCACTATAAGGCTAGCCAAATTTTTATTAAAATTTTCATCAAAATAAGTTTCACCGTCGGCCGGAAGCCTGGGCGTGTCTCCGGGCTTTGGGACGTTTGGGTCCACCTATGCCCCTATGCCCATTACTGATTGTAATACACGATAATTTGAAAAGTTAAGGCGGCAATTGCCCAGAGGGTGCATTGCGAGCATTTTCCATCTTTAAAGAACACTAGTA
>NC_061512.1:184735866-184793189 GCF_022539505.1 Lolium rigidum | reverse complement strand
GAAGGACTCCACAAGCTTGGCCAACCAAACCCTAAGGGAGGAGTCCAAGGTGGACTCCACCTAAAGGTGGCCGGCCACCCCACCTCAAGGAAAGGTGGGAGTCCCACCTTGGGTAGGACTCCCTCCTTGAGTAGGTTTCCCACATATGGGAGGTTTTAGTGTTGGGGTCTTATTCGAAGACTTTGACTAGAACTCTTGGGGCTTCCACCTATATAATGAGGGGCATAGGAGAGGGGGCTGACCACTACAAGCCAATAGCTTGGCCGCACCCCTAGTTGGCCGGCCACCCCCTCTCCCAAACCCTAGCCGCCCCTCTCTCCTCCTCTTCTCCCGCACGCTTAGCGAAGCTCCGCCGGAGATCTCCACCACCACCGCCACCACGCCGTCGTGCTCGCCGGATTCAAGGAGGAGCTACTACTTCCGCTGCCCGCTGGAACGGGGAGAAGGACGTCGTCTTCATCAACACCGAACGTGTGACCGAGTACGGAGGTGCTCGCCCGATTGTGGCACCATGATCAAGATCTTCTACGCGCTTTTGCAAGCGGCAAGTGATCGTCTACCGCAGCAATAAGAGCCTAATCTTATAGGCTTTGGAAATCTTCAAGGGTTAGTCTTGATCATCCCCTCGTTGCTCCCGTCTTCTAGATTGCATCTTGGCTTGGATTGCGTTCTCGCGGTAGGAAATTTTTTGTTTTCTGTCAACGAATCCCTACAGTAAAAGTGTGCATGCAATGTACGTTTAATTAATATATAATTAGTAACGTATACACGTACAAAAGTGTCAACTTCCTCATTTACTCAAATAGAGTATTTACTACACATGGTACTCACCGCTTGTAATGGTAAATCTCATATTCTTCATTGGTTTGTCGGAAACGTGAAGTTTCATGATTGTTTCCCTGGCATTGAAGCTCAAGCTAGAAAGTGGCCTAGCGGTCAATATTCAAGCAACTGCTTTGTTTTTTTTTTTTTTTGCAAGAAACTGATATTGATTAACTGCAGATCTTACAGACCAGTCCAGAACAAAGAAGAAAATTACAAGAAAGACCTTCTGGACCTCGACGCCAAGGACGACGAACAAGACGCTGTGCCGGCGCGCCGCCGCACCACCTCCCCTCTGGCCTTGGAACAGGAGGCTCCCCTGTACGAGCGGGAAGTCGACACTCCTCAGATCCGGAGATCCTCCACCTCGCGTCGCCAGAAGCATCGAAACAGCAAACCACATCAGCTCGAAACTTCAGCTGGGCCGGAACCGCCGCTACTCGGTCGCCGGCAACGGGGAACTCGCACCACAACTCCGAAGATCTGCGGCCGAGAGACGAGCGAACGGCCGGCGACGACGCCCCGCAGAGCATCACCACCGAAGAGGAGAGCCGCCGCTCCAAAAGTCCACTCCGACCGCGTCGCCATCTTCCCGACGCCGCCGGCTGGAACCTGCACAATCCTACACTACAAACAGAAGAGAAACGAGGCTCCCTCGCCCTCCCGCCGCCGGAGCGGCCGGCGGAGGACGAGGGACCCAGCGAATCGACGGCGTTGAGGTGGATCGGCCGGTGGATTCCAGAAATCGCCCCTGCGGTTACTGTAGCGAGGGGAAAGGTCCAGGCTCCTTCTCTAAGCAACTGCTTTGTTTTATATAACAGTACCTCAAATGATGTCCCCGGCAACCAAAATAATGTTAGTTATCAACAATAACAAAAGTATGGATAATTAGGTCTCTTCTCCCTATGGTCCAAGAAACAGAAGAATGATTAACCACAAGAGTTCAGCAAATATATTAAATTTCCGAACCTGGTATGTGAAATGAATTGAATTTTTTACATGAGTTACCATTTGATCAATTGTACAAGACGCATATTGGAACTTAATGATTGATGATAATGAAATAAAGGTTGATTTTATAAATCCAGCAAGTAATGGGTTATATTTCAGAATTACTTGTAGAAAAAACTACAAAGTAAATTTATTTTATCATCATGGTTTGTAGATGAATTTTTATCATCCAAGGTACTCAGCTGCTATGATGCTACTGCTTACATGAAGTCCATGGCGATGCTTATCCACGGGAGACCCAAGGCGGCCGTATATGCTTGCCTCTATGGTCATTACACCGCTGCTTCATGTCAGTTAATGCAATATTTTGAGGCTAGACATGAGTTGATTTTTGGAATCAGTCTATATCTAGAAGATATTTTAGAAAGCTAAAAATTGTTATCCCAAAAACCAAAAATAAGAGAACAATAATTATATATTGCTTTTAGTCTAGTACAAAAAAAAGGCTCATCTTTGGGCATATGAAATTAATTGCACTCTCAAAAATTGCATGCTTTCTTCTAATTAACGATTCTCACTTTTCAACTAATACAACCGATACTAACTTCATTTCCATGTCCATATTAGTTGTATACCCTCAATACCAACTTCCTTCTTATACTTAAGAGAAAACACATATTCAGAGCAAAAAAATTCAGTACTAAACAAAAAAGTTCTGTTACTTACCTTCATGATATATAAGTGAATAACCCAGGAGCTCTCCATGTATCTAAGCCTGTTCGTGAAAGAAAAGAGATCAAATTCTGCTCACATTGTATGTCTTACAATAACTCAAATTTACTAAGCCAGGATGAATTGGTATACATCAACTGCAACAGTTATATAGCTGTTCCCTCATAATTCCATTTAAGGAAAAGGATTACCATCTACATGATAACCACAGAGAAATATGTAGTTTTCCCATTTGAATATTTGCTAGACTATAACACGGGTATCATGTGAAAGTAATACTATCACGTGACAAAGGGCGCCAGGACAAGTAGAGAGTGAAAAAAATCATGTATGCAAAGGAACACTGTGGAGCACCATGCACATGAAAAGGAAGAGAGATGCATTCATGAGTGGAACATGTAAATCAGGTTCTGAAAACCAACTTATGATTATGTTAGGATTAATTACCTTCTGACCTGTTGCTCCACTTCTGGATGCTCAACACTGGTCCCACACTTTAAGCCATGTAAATCATTCTGTCACCTCAGAAACACCAGAAACACAAACAGTGTTCTCTGAAGCTGAGAAAAGAGCATAGTATGATAATGAGGGTTTCGTCACCTAACAGAATTACTTCCCAATCTTCTTATCTAATTTCATAATTCACCTTTATATGCCAAAACATAGAACACCCGTAACATTACCATTTGAGCATAAACATTTTTTTTATCCTGCCAAACCATACCTAGCTTATCCTTGAAACAAAAGCTCTGTAAGTATATCTATATACATCATATTCTTGGCCTTGCAATTCTGGTCAACGTACTCCTTGCCTCAAAACATGAAATATAGAAGGTTAAAGAAGTATTTCGAAAAACAATCATTATAGACATATGTTTCTGGCAACACAAACCAATAGCATTGAAATACTGTTTTATTAGCAATATCTTTCATTTCAATATGATGTTAACTATCTAACGAGATCATATATCCATGCTATTATAATGATGTGCTAGAACCAAAGAACCAGACAATAACTTACATAGAACACTTACGATATGCAATGGGTAACAGAAAGACCATGTTTTTCTATGGTTTTCCAATAGCAGATAATAAATCATGAAACTTCCACGCTTGTTATTATTTTGCACTGACAGGCTCTAAGTAACGAAGAATTAAACGAACCATGGATTAATTTTTGAAATGGAAAGGATGAGAAGAACCACAAATCTAACCTCTTAAACACCTTTTTAAGGGTGATATAATTTCTGAATACTAAATAAAAGTGCATGTGCAACACACGTCTTTATCAAGATAAAAAACCAAACAAAAGAAAAAATCGTCAATTCTCAATGAAAACTTGGTGACGGATTGCTAATAAACATTTATGCAAGAGCAAGGTTATTTTTTTGCGCAGAAAAGGAAATTATATTAAAGTCCAGTTCTTACAGAAAGACCCAGAAACAAAGCCAGAAATACAAAGAAGACCCCTGGATCCCGATGAAGAAGACGAGCTCGATGCCGCCGGTGGCGCGCGCCGCCGCTGCACCCCTTGATGGCTTGGATCAGGTGCAGCCCCTCCGCGGACGGAAGTCGCCGGTCGCCGCTCCCGAGAACTTACACCGCCGCACCCCACCTCCATCGCCGGACTCCTCATAACCTCCTTCTCCTTATTCTTGGAACTCCGGCTCGACCGCCACGCCGCCGCCGGTGAGGGCTTGACAAACTCGACGGATCCGCGGATCCGTGAGCTCGGGGAAGACGAGAGCTCCACCGCAGAGCTCCGAAGAGCACCGCCGTCGAAGAGGACGAGCTCCATCTCAAAACGCCACGCCGACCGCACCACCACCTTCACAGCACCGCCGGCAGGCCACCTAGAGAACCCTACACTATGTACAAGCCATGGATCGATGATTCCCCGCCCTCCCGCCGCCGGGGCGGCCGCCGGAGGAGGAGGAATCGACGACCCGACGGCGAGCGAGGTGGATCTCCGGTGAGGATTCAGAAAATCGCCCCTCCCTACTGTAGCGGGGGAAGGGGAACGACCAAGCTTCGTTTTTATTATGCAAGAGCAAGGTTAATCTTTACTTCTTTGTCCTCAGAGCAGTGCCTGGTTTTGATTTCCAACGTGATGCCACAAATGAGCATCTCGTTGTTGGAAAAGTTCAGAAAAGTAATGATGAACTTGACATAGATGTCGGTCTCCAAGAATTCTATGTGGGTTAATCTGCCAATCATGATACTTAGGTTCTGTCCATGAGCCGATTGGTCAAAATTAACCTGACACCTCATGAATATCTGAGTTTCAGACGAAGATGCATGCATCCAAGCAATTATTGAGCATTTCCATGAAAACTTGACCTTTGTTTATATTATTGGACTATGCAGCAGGGTAGAGCTCAATTCCCGTTGACTGGTATGGAAAGGACCACATAGAATGACAGGTTTACAACATCTGCATTAGCAATTCAAATCAAAAAGTAGATTGGAGTCACATTTTTAGAAAGGAGAAAATGGACTAACCCGCGGAGAATATAACAACACAATATTTTTTAAGTTCTCCAGTATCATTGGCTGAAGAAGGAAACCAAAAGGAACAGTCACGGTTAATTCACATAGCATTGACCGCCTCGATGGTGTGGTCAGCTTCCTCAACTGTACTCATGGTAACAAACCAGAATCCACATCTTTGGCTCGATTCTGTTGTAAATGACCTAAAGTTGAACAAATCCACATCAAATAACAAAAGCGGTCGATCAGACCACACTACAAAAAATACTGAGATGTTATAAATCCCGATCCTTCAGAACTGATGCAATTTCCACAATGTTGAACAGTAGACAACAGAAAAGCATTAATGAAAAAAAAAAATACAGTACTCGCACCTACAGGAAAGTAAGAAACAAATCGTTTCTCGTAGCTGACAAGGTGACATGGAAACTGATAGGGATCTAAAATTCACAGTGAAAGCCACCCCAATGTGCATCAATATGCATTTGTCTTCATAGTTTCAGAAAAGAATAAAAAATTGAGATATCCACAAGAGGCCTTTTCTTGTTAAAAAAACACCAACAAACCAGCCCCGAGGATTTGAAATATTTACAACTATTTAACCAAGCTTACGAAGTTTATATTATTGACATGTCATTTTCTAATAGTGGACCTTGGAGCCGTTAACTGAAACCTCGACTATCAAAGATGTAATTTGAAATGCAATGGAGCAGAGTTATAAGCATGGTAATTATTCAGAGGATAGAAGGTAGGTAGGCTTACATGCCTACTTCTGAATAAGAATTTGAAGCCATCACCGAAAGTCAGCATACTCTGATCTTGACAGTTCTTTTTTTTGAAACTTGAGCGCACCTGTACTTTACTTTTCCCTATGACATCAACACCATTAAAACCCCAAGTCTCTCAGGTCCAGTCTTGAGCACAATCAGTTTTGGTTCATGGCCCTACAACATTCATTCCACAATAAAGAGTTACAATTGAAATTACCATAAAATAAAGAATGAACCGTTCATATCCTTTAATCTGATCTGAAATGGACCATACATAATACACAAGCACACATAGCACATTATGAAGATCAGAATCTTGTGTGGCGGCAACGTAGTGCCCCAGATTATTATCAACTACCAGTGATAGAAGATCATCCACCACTAGTAGAAAAAGAGGCTTCCGTCCACCCCCATTAGTCGCCAAAATATAGGAACCGCGACTAAAGAGGTCTTTAGTCGCGGTTCGGGAGGCGAACCACGACTAAAGACCTGGGCACTGCACTAACCACTTTATCATGCTCGCAAGAGAAACACATGAACAGAAGTCCATTGAACAAACAATCAGCCTCATCCCCAAGCTGATCATATTATAAGATTTTAAGATATACTAACTGAATGTAAGTAATAGTACTGCACATAATCAAACTGAGAAAGTAAAACTAACGATATCTGAATACAGTATGTGATTTCAAAATTGGCAACGAAGTTTCATATTGTACTTAGGTAATCTGAAATTCTATGAAAATATTGTATCAGACTTTTCAGATAGCCCATAGCCTCAAACCCAAATTGGCCCTAATTATGTCAAGAAACTAACATGGAAGAACAAATTGCTACCTATCTAAAATTGAATCGACGACCAAGCGTGGTCGAAGTACTCGACGTGGGACCTGCCAAGACTTTTGGTGCAAACCAGCAAAAGCCACTGTGATCGTGTCTTGCATTAAATGCACCTTTACACACGTGCGAGGAAGACGAAGATATACTGGGCTTCACGACATCTTATTCTCTGATGGAGGGCGCAACGCAATTGCAGGCGGGACAAGGCATGGAGGCAGGGCTTCAAGGAGGGGGGCGGTCGCTTTGGAGGCAGGGTGTCGGCGGCGTGGACGGTGGCCTCGATTCGCAGCGCTTCCCCGACATGGAGGGCAGCCTCGATTCCCCGGCGTTGAGGGCGGCCTCAATTTGCACACTATTAATTTTTGGGTTTGGCACACACACAAAAGTAAAATAAGTACTATACTATTTGGCAACAAACATCTTTTTTCTCCTAATTTTGAATTTTTTTTTGGATTAATGTTGAGTGGACACGTATGTGTTTTAAGTGTTTTGCTTCCCATTGGTTATTCTTTGTGTGTCATTTCGGTGCTCCTTAACATTTGCTGCAAAACTTAGAGTTAAGGTGGTCTTGACACATGTGTCTTTTATCTGTTTTCTTTTTTGTGATTGGATGGTTGGCTGTTTTGGGGCACATCTCCATGTACATGTAGCTGCAAGGTGGTTGGTTTGGGCTCGCATCTAAAGGTATAAACGATGCCCCCCATAGGGGGTCTTACAACGATTTGAGATTCTCAGCCACAGGATGCTTTCAGCTGGAGCATCTCAGCCGTTCAATCTGAGTAAGATTTCTTCACTGTCCACTAGATCAAGACATGGAATGGCAAGGTTCTACCCGCCTGACACTGCGTGTGGGCCATTCTTCTGGCTGGTCCACACTGTCAGTTGCTTGGGTCGTTTTCGTGCGGGTCGCGTAGCCAATCTTGCGAGACGAGAGGTCGCGTAGCCAATCCCTCGAGAGGACCTTATCCCCACGCTGTTGTCCACCCAATCCATCCCCAACCTCAAGCCTCCAATCCCCTTCCATCCCCGTTCCTCTCCTTCCCAAGCCGCTCCTGCTCAGCCGCCGCCGCCGCTCGCGTCGCCGCCTCCCCTACCTCCTCCCTCTGCCACGACCCATCGCGCAGCCGGCCGGCTGGAGCGGCGAATCATCGACAGGAGCGGCCTCTCCCACGCTGTGCGGCTGTCCCTCGCCGTCGATTTGCCGGCCGTGTGAGCCGCTGCCCGTCCACGGAGGAGGGAGGTGGTCTCCAAGGCCGCTCGCTTCAAGGGCGCTCCGGGGCCCCTGCCTCGCCCGTGTCTTTGCTTGGCCGTCTCATCCCATGGACACCTCCGTGAGCGCCAGATGGGACGCGGCCACGGCCTGAAGGACCTCGCCCTTCTGCTGCTCTTCCTCGTCGCAGTGCGCTAGGTACCCACAAAGGAGGCTCCGGATTCAAGCTGCAGCACCGTCACTGGGTCACCTGCTGGCTTAGCCTCTTCATCCTCTCCATCATCGATGCACAAGGTAGTTGCTAGGTACCTTCTCTGGCAGCACCACGATTATTTTTTTGCTTCAAAGATTACAGTGCTTATTATTATGATGTAGACTTTATTTACATATCATTGACTTTTATTTTGCCTTTCTCTGCTACTCTCTTCCAATTGCACAGGCCATCTCCACATCACAGGTTACATATAGAATTGAAAATCATGGATGTTGTCACCCAGCCATAATCGGCCATCTAGCGCTGCAGCCCTCCCTGACCATCTGAGGTGAGGTACGCATAAGTTTGGGTCCCAATTATTTTGTCTAGAGCTTATTCAGTTGAGCTCATCGGTTGAAGATGTTGAGCTGACTGGTATTGGTGGCCAGTATGTACTGTGTTACATGTGCAGAGTATATTTAGTAAAACTACTCATTGGTACCAGCATAAATCTTTTTCGTGTGGTTTTCTGGATTATAAGATTGAGCATGGAGTGTTTCTCGGGAGAGAGTTGACCATGGAGTTTGTTAGATTTGATTTTGTCCCTTTCGAATTTTGTTTGATTTAGCTCTTATTGGTCCCTTATGTTCTTTGCTATTACAGCATTAGTGACCTCGCCGGTACCAGCAGCTAGATCGTCATCTAGGTTCTTGCCTACTGTCTCCAGACCACATACACCACAATGGACTGTCGAGAGATCAGCGGCAGCGAGATGCAGCCTACAGGTACTATTCTTTCCCCATCCATGAAGTGCTGATGCTCTTTACCTATTTTGGAAGGCGGACAAATTCAGTTCAGCAAATTATGGCGATATTTCCTTATCTGAAAAGGTGCTCATGAGAAATTTGCCTAAAAAAACACTACTTAACTTTGCCACTAAATCTACGCTACACCTGTACATATTCCCTATACGACTTGCAACAACTATGCAGAACATAGAAATTAGGTGCAATTATTTTTGATAAGCTATCTAATGAGGTTTCATTTCTTACAAAAGGCCCATTTAGTTCGAGGAGGTTGGTCCCTAACAACAGAGGCAGCGATTCAGTCGGCCTGAAGGACATCAACAACAATGGGATCATTTGTGACGAAATTTTGAAGGATGAAAGGAGCTCTACTCTAACTATTTCCAAGCCATTGAAGGTTTGTTCCTTTTTGAGTGGATAAACCCCCTTGTTTCATATGTCAACAATTATAAATTTGTTATCTTTGGTCCTTTGCAAATGCCAATAAGAAAGGGCAACCTATACGTTTAATCTGGAATAAGAACTTCACTTACAGTACATTCATGTTTTCATTTTGCTCAATAACTAGCACTTTTTTTTTTAACTATTCTACACTATTGGCAGAATAGGGAAGGCCTCCAGTTCAGTTACTTATAGAGATGGATGACAATTAATGAGTTTTGAAGGACCAGTTAAGTTACTTACAAAGCTGACTGAAAATGAGGAGTTTTACAAGTGGTTTTCATCATAAACAAGGAGTTTTTAATGTGGTTTTCATCATAACATGGTAAGCACAGAGCAATTTCTTGGAAGTTGTTGGTACCCTGTATTTTGCTGCCTCTGTTAGGCCTTTCCTACATATCACTTATATATCTACATTGTATTGCAAACAGTTGTATTGTCAAATGTGGGTAAAAAATACTGAACAAGCAACAGACTCCTTTAACTCTTCATGGCACTAGCAGGGTCTGAGTTGAGCTAAAATATACTGTTTTATGTTTGGCATGGAATTTAGTAGGTTCCCAGTTAACCCACTTTGTTGGGTCTTGCTTTCACAATAGATGTAGCCACCTAAGTTGTCTTTAAAATTAAATTAACACATATTTTAGTATTTGTACCTTTATAAACATGTTTATTTGTCCAGGTTTTTTGCAATCAAGGTCTTTTATAAAAATGGTGTGTCATGCGATAGCATCGGTCCATTTGGGATGTGTGGCCGAGGCATTTCAGAACCGCTAGGTGCTATTCACCTGATGCATATATAAATGATGAGGGTTTTCACAGAACTATCGTATGGTGTCTGTAATGCCGCATCAAAGGTACATTTTCAAATAAAACGTCATGACTTATACCTTGGCTGCCTTGAGAATTTGTTGATTCTTCTTTGTCCTTCTGTTTCCCTTCCCAATATGCTACATTAATTGTCCTGTCAAATGCAACTATGGCTTCTACTTCTCTAAATCCGGGAGGGTTTTTCTAAAGAAGTAATGATCCATATTTTGTTTAGTTAATTTCGCAGGTGATTTGATTGTATCTTCATTTATGTTCATGAAGTGCTTAATATTTCGGGTGCTACTTGATGCACATGGTTTCATGATGAAGCTTATAAGTAGCATTTTTTGATTGCAGATAAGGAAAATGGTCACTAGAAGGCTCAGATCGTTTTGGTTCTCCTCCCAGGTTCTCTCTCAAGATCCCATCTTTGTACATAGATTCGGGAAAGAAGATAATAACGGTGGCTTGCCCGGTAACAGACTCGAGGAAAGACGTAGATTGAGCTCTTAACTTGGTGGATTAACTTAATGCACTAACACTCACATGTATGTGTTATCTAGAATTTCACCTCTAAGCTTTGAACTTGAAGCTGTATTGAAGTTGGATAGATATCTGTGCAGGTGAGTTTTCCCAACATATGGGTTGTATAGCCAGATTACTTCTTTGTAACTTTTTCAGTTAATTCATATGGAATGAGCAGCCTGATATCTCTGTTAATGCTTGCTTGTCTTTTTAGTAAAATGTAATTAGTTATCTGGAATTAAGTATAAGCTGCAAACGATAATTTTGAATGAGGAATGCCATGCTTAGGATGAAGCTATTGATTAAAATATTATGTATTTCTTTATCAGTTGCCAAGGAAGTCTCGGATTTATCAATGGGTGTATATATAATTATCAACACCTATGTTCCAATGCATATGGTTGTTAAGTTTCTATTACTCCAGTCATGTACTCTTTTTAATTTTGATTTGTGAGATTCAGTTTTGGTTGTAATGATTAATCTTAGTTGTGATGCAATTGGTTGCATGATTAAGCTTATCAGTAGAATTTTTTTGATTGCAGAGAAGAAGGAAAATTGATCGCTAGAAGGCTCAGATCGTTCAGTTTCCTCCTACCAGGTTCTCTCTCAAGATCCCATCTTGCTGCATAAACTCAGCAAAGAAGATCACAACGGTGGCTTACCCGGTAATATATTCTTGGCTCCTGCTAATTTACATGTTGTACTACTCAAACTTCAATTATCTAGGTGTAGCAGATTTTGGAAGCTCTGTTCGAGTGGGAAGAGACACCGAGGAAACATTAAATGGTATATGCTCCTTATTATTTACTAAAATCATTTCCTTACTGTTATTTCACTAGGATTATTTCTTCCTTTTTTGTTAGCACAATTGGTTATTTGTCATTTGAAATTAGATTCAGAATAATCTCATTTTTTTCATTATGTGAACCACCTGGTTCTCAATTTCTCCATGTTTTCCTAGAGGTGCTAAAGTCTAGGTGATTTTGGTTTGGTGTATTAGCATTGCATAAATCAAGAATTTTAATTTTATATATCTTAAAAAGGTTTGGCTGTTCATGAACAACTAATAACTCTAGGTCTTTAACTGTGATAGCCGGGGAATATTTTACATCTTCACCATTGAGAAGATACCTGCAATACCAGTATTTTGTTATCTCTAAGAAAGCCTAGCTCTCACCGATGAGAATGACACTTGGGTCTTGGAAAACTCCAGGTATTTGCACCTCTAAGGTATATATAGAGTTCAAACTGGACACTATATCACCCTTATAAGTTTTCATTTTTTATGGAAATCATGCAGTCAGATTCAAACAGGATTTTTTAGCTTTTACTTATGCATAGGCTTAATAGAAGAGACTTGTTGCGGTGTATGACCTTTTTTCAAAAAATTATAGATGTGTATTGCACATTGAACTCAAAACTGAGACATGAGATCATTGGTTCTTTCAAAATCTTTGTTTGCCTTGTTATGCTAGAACTTTGCCTGGACATGCTAGAAATATTGTTGTTCAGATTTGACATCCTCGGATTCAGTTTAAATATGTTGGCCGCAGTATGTCTGCAGATCTCAGTCGGCACGTGGCTCCTTTGCTTCCTATGCACTGCTCCTTCATATTCTTGCGATTCGATGCTACCTCTTGCTATTAGCAATGTTGTTATTCAGTCATCATTGCAGTTATTTTGTACTGTCGTGGATTCTTTTACAACCATTTTTTCTGTTGGTATGGATGCTCACATGAGGGTGCCCAGTTTATCTTGGCAAATGGTCGGCATGGCATCTTTATGGTATTATTTCCTTTATTTTTTCTTCATTCGTGATTGTTCCGTGAACTTATATCAGTATAGTTATCGTAGTCCGTCAATGGATATAAATGTCCTGTTGTACTAGCACTTTTTTATATTTGATCGCTTATTCAGTGATTAAAGCATATATCTGTCTTGCAAACTACTTGCAATAGAAATGAGCATTTCGTTACTATGTTGCTTTGCATGCCGGCTATTACTGACCATATGTTGTTTTTTTCTCTAAGCTATTCATGAGCCTGATGCTAAAACACGTCTTCCCCATTTATTTCCGTTTCCCTAGCATGTTTCTCTATGCAGAGTGCAAACTTGTACAACCTTGATGTTTCTTATGCCCAAAAGTCATCATTGTCTTAATATGAGGATGTGACAGGTACAGGCCTTCTATGTGATCTTCTTTGGTCTGATCCAGGAAAATATGTCAATTGGTGGGGAGTGAATGATAGAGGTGTCTGATACACTTTTGGCCATGACAAAGTTACAAAGCTCCTTGCAAAGAATGATCTTGAACTTATTTGCCATGCCCACCGGGTAGAACTATAGTGCATCATGTTTTTTTTCCTTTACTTTCTAGGTAATTAAGGTGTTAACATATTTCATTTGGTGCTAGGTTGTTGAGGATGGGAATGAATTCTTTGCTGACACTGGTCACCATATTCTCGGCTCCCAACTATTGTGGTGAATTTGATAATGCTGACGCAATGCTGACTGCTGATGCAAATTAGATGTGATCTTTTCAAATTCTGAAACCAGCTAAGAGAAAAACCACATTTATGGCATCAAACAAGATGGGAAATGATGAAGCCCTTTCCTCTTCCAGAGGCTACTGTAGAGACTAGATAGTTCGATCCAGGGACAAAACGGATTACTGTAACCCATGTCACAGCTTCATTTTTAATGTATCTTCCCGAATATCGGCACTATGGTATCGTATCTGAAAATGTGCGTGTAGCTTATATTCTTATCAACTCATTGTTAGTAGTTCTGATGTGCAGCAACTTTTTACTCTTACACAGATAGAACATCTTCTGGGTTTGGCATTGCTGATGTTCCTTCTGGTGTTTTGCAGGACAGCAGGAGACATGGAATGTAGTCTTCCATGTACTAACTGATGCTCAAAATTTCTATGCCATGAAGCATTGGTTCAGTTTCTTAAGAAAGACCTACAGAGAATCATTGTCAATGTCGTTAACAATTATATGCCATGCAGTATATTTAATTGTTCAGAGCTTATGTCATGCCTCGGTAACTGTTATCCAAGGGACTAGAGCTCGAGGCTTTGGGAGTTACATTTAGAATGGGAGGCGGGGTTTATTTAATCCTTTTTCATTTCCTTTTACCACTGCTATGTTCTGTCTGGTTTAAATAATGTGTAACACCTATACAAGATAGAAGACGTGTGTGAGTCATTCATTTATTTTTCAACTGAGAATATTCATGTAACTATCTACCTGTATATGCAATGTTCATATGCGAGTTTTACGTCCAGGCCTTCCTTTTCACTAATGTTCACTAAATGTGATTTAGGCATGATTGTTTCGAGGCAACCTTTGCAGGTCTGACAACAACTTTTCTTCATTGGTCAAGTTATCGTTCATTGATTGTGTTAAAATTGATTAGAAGAGAACAATTTCCTAATATATTCTTCCACCCATAACAGTATAATTATGAGCAGTATGATTCTTTATTTGATATATTGCAATGACAAATGATTCTTTTAGTTGGAACAAAGTTACCTTGAAAAATGGGTTTTCCCTTTTTCTTATATGTTGGAGAGATTATTCCTTTCATGGATGTTGAAGACTAATCTCTTCAGTGCACTGTCGGATTGGCACAAGTTTTTATTTTAAATATATCATAGAAGTATATTTTGTAAAATTTATATAAAAATATATTTCCATACTTGCAGCTAATTATATTGTCATTATAGAAAATAAACATTAGTATGAGCTTCACGGGGTCGTGCGCCAAGGCGCACATTTAAATCTAGTGTGGTTTTGATTCCCGATATCACCGCTTCAGTTCTGCTCTTTTGGTCTCCTTACGTTTCTTCTCTAGAAAAGTCCTGTCGACCTTTGACCAGATTCATCCTCTCCTCCAGCGCCCCGCCGACGAGACCATTGGAGGCAGTCTAAATAGGCGCACGAAGTGGCCCGGACCCAGTGTCCTCACCACGACCTCACCGAGCGTCGGCCGCCGCCGCTTCATCCAGGCGAAAGCCAAGGACGCGCGTCGCGTCACGGGAGATTCTGCCAGGCCTCCGCCGACGAGCGCGACGAGGACCGTCGCGGGGAGGGCGGCGCTGGGCAGCCGTCGAATCTGCCACATCGCAGCCAGCGAGCATGCTTCGTGAGGAAGAGGCGCGTCACTGGGAGGACTCCGCCACGCCGTCTTCCACTCTACCACGCCGCCGTCAACGGGCTCGAGGAGGAGGCGCGATGCGGGGAGGGCTGCACAAGACCACCGTCGACTCCGCTTAGTCGTGAAGAGCAGCGGTCGTTCTTCGTGTGCGCCGAGGCGGGCGGCAAGATCTACGTCGCCAACAGCCACTACAAGCTGAAGAACGCGCTCAAGACGGCGGAAGCGTCTGCCGCGGTGGCCTCCTCCCTCTTGCCCCTCTCGGATCCACGATGGGCAGGTCAAGGTATCCCGTGCGACTTCGCCTCCCAATCGCATAGCTGGCCGCTCTACCTCGCCCCGGTGGCCGTCCTCCATTATCTTTCAAATTCCCGTGCCAGATCGAGATGCGAAATCTCCCGTCACCGCCCCTTCTTCATGGTTATTGGATGATGTCCTAATTGAGTTAGGATGAACTCAGATGATGCAATATGTAGTGGGGGCGGGGGGGGGGGGGGGGGGCTACTTTGCTTCTTCTTTTCACGGTAGTGCCTATTGTGTTGTCTTAATTTGACTTTGGTTAATAATGATTCTTGGCGTTGATCTCAGATTCTTTCTGTCCGCAGTTCGTGTTTTGGTCCGTCACCTGTGTTCGTTTCAGTCGAGCGTCCACTTGTGCCTGCTCAGGTAGGCCTTCTGTTCCTTATTCTGTTCTTCTTCCTTTCCTAGCACACTTATATTCTTATATTCACGAGAAATTGCATGCCCGGCCTTCTGAGTTGGATTTTTCACCTTTAGATTCCCGCTACACTGTTTACTTTCCTATGCTAAAAATTCCCACTTTTTTGCAGGCCAAGAAAGAAAAGATGCATTTCATTGGTCGAGGATGTGTCATCTTAGAACCTATCAATGGAAAATTCTGGAAAGTTTGCATTGCATATATCTGGGAATACATGGACAAGACACGACACAATATATATGAGCTGAACTTTATTGTTGTAGACCATGAGGTATATTTACTTTTTCTTCTGCTTAAATTATTTTACCTCTCAAATACAGCATATGTACTGTTCATGCTGTTATTCTATCAGACAAAACCTATCAAATATATTGATCTAGGAAAAAAAATAATTTTTTGCATTACGAGTGTCCCTTTACATGCTTTTTCATAATTCTCTTGCAGATTCGGCTCGAGTCTGTTAGGTATATCACTGTGTTATCTCGGCGTGGTATACTCTTCCCGTTGAGAGAAGTATTACAAATATTGGCAAGTCTGAGTAAAGATCTAATTCTCTTCAAGGTCAAGTGTAAAGACATGTTGATTCATTCATTGAAAATATTATTGATGAAATCATGTTGTAGTACAGTTTCATTTCTGTAAATGCACATGCCTTTATGTGTGATTCTGAAATTACTATTCGGTTATTTCTTACTAGGTCTAAATTTGCAAAATAACCCTTTTTGGATGATGGAAGAGCTTTATACCACCCATCTCCCAAACTCTATACCTATCGGCACTCATATAAAAGAAACAGATGTTTGTCTTCTCCAAACTTTGGTTTATAGTTCGTCTAACTAAGAAGTTTGATTGAGAAGTGGACCGAGCACTAAGTATGGCACATGTGTTTGTCAATTTAACGTGTCGGTTTTCTTGAATTATTAATGTGATGTGTCTCCCGAAAAAGAAACTTAGCACCAGACGCAAATTGTAAATAGAAATATCTGTTAATCCTCTCGATTGTACACCTTAGAACTTGACTTTTTCTTTTACAGAGGAAACATCACGTTTGGGCTTCAGCCTTCAGGGCATGCTTAGTATTTTTTTTCACTACAGCTTATTTCATGAGAAGATTAGTTGATGCCGGCTGTCGTTTTAGACTAAAGATATTCAGCTCACTGTCATCACTGAGAGAGGCTAACTGAGACTGTCGGTGCTCAGTGCTGTTGAGTTCTGGGAGAGATACTGAAAATAATGCCTTGCAGGAAGACCTCAAGAGCAGCCAGCGACACGGCAAAATCTGTTTGAGATAGGCTTCGTTGTTTTTCACCAAGAGGTACCATCTACACCTTCAGGCACCTAATTTAGCTATTTTCACTTATAGACAATAGACAATATGCATGTTACTCATCTTATTCTCTGTCAATGTTCACTGAATTATCGAAGAGCAGTATGTAAATACCTATGTTTTTTGCCGACGAGCATGTCCATATGGTCACTTACTGTACTTACATGTCACTTGACTTATTTTCTGTAATACTATTGCCAATGAATTCTAGCTTTCAATTTGTTGCCTGACCACTTGCTAGCAAATTAGGTTTCATTCACGGGAAATGTACACTTAGGCTTAAACTGATGTTCCAGAGAAACACAAGGAAGGCTGAGTACTAGCCAATCAATTAGACCAGTTGAGAGAACAGCTAAAACAGGGCTCGAT
This sequence comes from Lolium rigidum, assembly GCF_022539505.1. NCBI lineage: Eukaryota > Viridiplantae > Streptophyta > Magnoliopsida > Poales > Poaceae > Lolium > Lolium rigidum. The sequence goes on along the minus strand of NC_061512.1, from coordinate 184,776,024 downwards.
CTGGAGATCTGAATCTTTTGTGTTCTAGAACCTGAATACTTTTCTCTATTCGCATATAGCGCAAAACTTCATTATCAACAAATACATCCCGCACATTTATATTTTATTATTAGCTTCTCATGTCTGCTAAATTTTCCTCTTCACTACCAAATTCAGATCTTTGACTGGTGACCAAACAAATATCACCCGTCAAAGACAAATCAAAAGCCAAGACATATTCACTTAAAAGATGCATGGTATGCCTCTCGGTGTAGATAGAAATACTTATGCAAAATGTCATGAGAATGCATGCATATTGATAGTGTGCATTGTTCTTAAGTGGTAATAATATTGTTATAGGCAGGCACAGGTCTCCGTCAATGGGTATTAAAAAAAGGATACTGCAGGGTGTGCAATCACTTTCTGTAACGAAATACACCTCCACGTGCTTCTGATATTATAAGGATGACTTTTATACAAAGTAAACAAGCGTTGATGTCTTTTTCATGTAATTTAAAAAAATCCCATTTTTTGGGTATTCATCTGCATACCCATGAATACACATGTGCTTGCCCATCCATGGCTATTGTTACCCTGTGGGGATGGGATGGCGTACCGAGACTTTTGATGCAGAAAGCATTCATCAGGCTTTTTCTCAAGATAGTATAGTTGTGTTGTCTGTAGGATAGACTGTTGCCCAGTTCTCTGATATCTGAAGTCAGGAGAACATTTAGCTTACTACTCATTAAAAATGTTGCAGGGATGCTAGCTTTTAAGAGTAACTCTCTTACCCTTTGGCAGATTAACATGCCAGTTCCTAAAATGGATACTATGCGCAATGGATAAGCTAGATTATACGCTACGGCCTAGCTGCTTGAGAACAAAGTATCCAACTTAATTTACATATAGTGATTTGTTGCAGCATTCAAGGACAAGATTGTATCATAGACTGGCAGAGAAGAAGTACAAAGAGTGAACAAGTTGAAACAACACTCAACAGCCATTCGCTTCAGTTTAGGTAGCACTATGGTTAGATTGTATGTACTGTGTATTCTTGGTTTCATCTTGCTCCACAGCCAGATATTTCTTTTTTCCGTACTTCCTATTGTTGTAATCAATGTGCTAGGAACCATTACATTGTTATTTGTAAATTTGTAAATTGTTGCAGTATTCACTTGAATTATTTTGTTTCAGATGTTAAATTTATTGCAATAACTTTTAGAAATTATCTTCTCTTTTCTTGCTTCTCTTCTTTGATCCTTGTGTCCAGGAAGACCAGGAACTGGTGCTACCTTATGTGGGCATACTGCAAGGTACGAAATTTCATGCTTAAATCTTATTTCTGTTTTAGCTTCATTCTTGGGACCCTTCTGCGCCTTTATGACTGTTATTGTTGGAGCTTTTGCTATTTTGGTATGGTCCACTCTACGTGCGTGGGTTTCAGTAACTACACCTTTGACAAACTATTTAGATAGCACCTCAGACATGTTTTTCGACGTGTCCAAAATTCTGATCATTCCAGGCATATGATTCTTTTTTTTTTCTTCGGCAGGCATTAGTGGATACTTCGCACACAGGATATGTTTTAAAATTTTATGATCATTGGGTCATTGGGTAAGCATTTCTGTTGTTAGCTTTCTGCTAAAGTTGCAATTTCTACGAACTCAATCAAATTTGCACAGGTAGTCATGAATAAATGGCAGTTACATAGAGTGTATGTAGAAATGCACCACTGGTGCAAAATAAATACTCATTGCCGGAACCATCAGTACATTCTAAAAATCAAACAGAGTAGGTTCTAAATGTGATCAGGTCTTGTGCCAATGCTTATTTCTATGTATTATACGATGACCATGGTCATTGGCTTATAATTTACCGAAAAACTTTGCCTGTGCACTCATTGCATTTAGAACAGACAGATTGAGGTTATAAACTGGTCTATATATCATGAAACAACACCACATTCTTTGTTCATACTTCATACTTCCCAAATTGTACAGAATGTAGAAGAAAAACAAAGTGATCCGTGCGATCAGAAAACTGATACAAACACATGGAGAGGTCACCACAGAGAATAAGAGAAACTACCTAATTGGTCAGAGAATAATTTAGACTCAGATTCAGTTTTACGGCTCACATACATATTTCTTGTAGGCATATGGACTATATATCCTACGAAGTTCACAAAAATATTGGTTTATCTTGAAGTTACACTCATAGTTACAACTTTTCAAAACAACAAGTTCACAAAACTGTTGCTTATTATGAGGTTACAGGTTCTATACCAAATGGTTGATTCCGATTAATATCACACTAATCCGTATATCCTGAAGTTACACTAATCAATCTTAAGAGTACCATATGCTCAGTTGATATTCAGATAATCTACATATATTTTCATTTGCTAGCTTGACTATACTGGTGCATATCTAAGCCAAGTGAATCGGAAGTATAAAACTGTGTGTGCGCTTCCAACTTCAGTCACTCCACCATGAAGTTGAGGCCCTTATTCTTGGCTAGATGTAGAAACTGAAGCTGGCCTTTTGAGAAAGGCTTTATTCAGTTATACGATCCAGGGATTCAGGTACATATAAAGGGAAAACCTGAAGTTATAACATTTAGTAGGGGTCAGGTATGGTGCAAGTGCTTAGGTAATTTGTAATCTTCTTTTACTACATGGACAGTATTTCGATCTTTGTTACATCTCTGTGCACCATATGTTGGCTCTTCATCTTGAAGCTCTATGGTTGTCTGATGAATATTTGTAAGTTGCATCCTCTGTAGATGGGTAGTTAGTAAGACCAAACTGTTAGCAAGTGTGATTTAAACATTCTTTATATGATCACATAAAAAAGGAAATTTAAATGGGTAGTTAGTTCACTTTTAAGATCCAGCTTTTAATAAGATATTTTTTGTTTTGTAGTGTGCATGTTTGGATTAAGATCTTGATTAATTCTCCGGCTTGAAAACTATAGGAGGTTGGTTCAAGCGTCAATGCCTACCCTTTGACCCCGCCGCCGCCCCTCAATCAGCGAGTGGCAAGCTTGAGCTCCCGACGTCTGGTCGGCTCTAGGGACCTGCAGCATCAGGGAGCTTTCCCGCCACGAACTGCCTGCGGATCAGGCATCCCTCCTAAGGTTTTTTGCAACTGGACAATGCATCATTATATTTGTTCTCAACCCAGTTAGCTGATTCATGTGTTGTCTAATGTCCAAGCCCACGTCAGCATGGCACCAAAGGTTCAATTTTGTAACACCTTAGAGTTGTGGTAGTTTTGCTATGGGCTATAGCACTTGAGCACTGCTCCTATGAAGTTTTTGCGCAGTAATACAATATGGACTGTATGTAATTTTGTTCAATGATGTACCGTAATTTCTTTGAAGCATGGATTATATGTAATTTTGTTCAGTGGTGTACCATCATTTTTTCTAAAGAAACTGTAGGCTGGGTACACACCGAAATTTAATCACAAGGTCAATCATCGATTTAAGTAGTCTTGAAAATATTACACCAATCACATGACAAGGTCGGCGCGGCGTGCCGCCGCGCCCCTCCACTGCTAGTTACATTTTATTTGTGGTTAACATGTTTTTTTGTAAAGTGGCTACCAAAACTAAGGTGCACACTGTCGCCACTCAATTTTTCATAGGTCAGGGACTGTTGGTGTGTTATCATTTGACGCGCACGGGTGGAAGGATGTTGTTGATTCTTCCAAAGTTTAGAGGGCGTTTTAGGGCGATTGGATGGTCCTAATTTATCCATTTTTATGTTCAAAGTGATGTATCATCCTAATCCGTATTTAATATATTATTAGTATCTTTTCACATACATATGGATGCAGTCACGGGTTAGTCAATTGCATTTAACTGACATAAAATTCGGACTACAACACTTTTTTGTGAAGATTCTAACTTCTACATTGTCTACAGAAGAAAGGATTATTTGGAAACTTGAATGCAAATTAATCAAATGTAAAATGTTATCATAGGAATAACTAAATATTGTACATTTATTTACCATGATCGGACCGAAAAGCATAGATACCCGAGATATCTAATTAACAAAGCATATGTGTAACCTTGGCAGTACATAGCATTAGATGCAATACATGGCTAGATAAGTAGCAGAACCTAATATTTATTTAGGCAATACATAACTACAATTGTGTAGATAGGTTTTCGTTGAACTTCGATGCAGAATCCAGTTTAAAATTTAGATTCTTTCTAAAGGTGCTCTAGCTAGTCCCTATGACCAAACATCACAAATCCCGCAAAACCTAGACCTTAAACAAATCTAATCTTACCAAACTATAGAAATTAGAAAAATCTAGGAAAAACGTAAAACTTATGAAATTTTTAATCTTGTACGACAAATAAAGAGAACCATGAGGTTTGTGAGATGTCTAATCTAAAGTTACCACAAATAAAGAGAACTCTAAACCCTAAGCCTTCACAAAACTTAATATTTTTTCTAATCTTATACCACAAGCTATCCCATGATGTCTGCGGTTGAACTGAGGTTGATGTGTGCACAAGGCCCCAGGGACGAAGCTGGCATATAGCCATTGGGGTCAGCTGACCCCAGTAAAAATTAGCAATCTCTTCTCTAAGTAGTATTAATTAGTGTCTAGCAAGATGACCTCGGTAAAATATAGACAAAATAGAGCTGCAGCGAGTGAGAAAGTTTTCCAGCTTCGTCCCTGCAAGGTCCTAGAACATGCGGATAAATAAAAAATGAAGTCTGTTCTTTATCACGCAACTAAAATCATGGGATAATGTGCAACTCACATTGTATACACACCTTGAGTAAAGAAGTGGTGACCAAATATCATGTCTGATTGAGAAGATCGAAGAAACAACATGGTCCGACAAAAAGTAGTAAAATGTTTTTCAGAAAATATGGAATCAAAGAAAATAAACATAATCTACAATTGTTTCGAAACAGATATTACTCAATAACAGTTTATTTGGTCAACAAAATTTTAGATATATGCTACGAAAGTAATACCATTGATTTTTTTTTTCAATATGAATCCAATGGTATAGTTTTTGTGGCATATATCTCATATTATTGACCAAACTAATAGTCAAAGTTTTTTCTCGACGTGAGTATTACTCTAATAAACCGGTATGAAAGGAGTATGAATCTATGGTTGTGCATCAATCGCCCAACACAGACACAAAACTCATGTTTTTCAATAAAGTTTGCATCAAGGCAATACAAGCCACAAAAATTCACAATCGGTCTGCATAGGTAGAATGCACACAATCGTATAACAAGAAGAAATGAAAATAGATAACACATAATAAGTTACATAAAAGACAACTCATGCATGATATAGTAGCCGGGGTCACCGAATGTCCTTTTAACTTCGCCGGCCAATGTCCAAATGTCCAATACGCTCCTAGCCTACCGTGCTATGGTAAAGTTAACTACTATCGAAATCAACCCAGATAGTATAAAGTAAATTCACATATTCTCTTGCTTCCTCCTCATGTTGTCCCAGTTCGTAAGACCATATGTCTGTGCCACAATTGCTGGTCTTAATCATTTTTTCAGTGCATCCTTGTTTTGGAACGAAAGCGAATTCCCCATCGCGCTGAACAAGGTCAACACGGACGGTCTCAGGCCAATCGTAGAATCTCGGAAGGAAAACCTTGTTCTGCATCCACTTGACGTTGGTCTTCTTCATCACCGTGGTGGGCGTGCCGGTGAACACGGCTCTTCCCTCAAGGTTTTCCACAGTCTCCCACTCCATTGTGTGCTCGTTGAGCTTGACGACGTTGACCGGGTAACTATCTTCGTGTTCACCTTGGCCATGGAGGACGGCCATCAACTCACCTTCGTCACCCTCGACCAGGTAGGTATATTCGTGTTCAAACCCGAAGCTCAGAGGCTTCTCGAGAATTTCGAAACTTTCGGTTTGCCTTGTGTCGTCGTACACTCCCAGCCTTCCGTCTTCAAATAATATGTACATCGAGCCGTTGTGGAGGACCGGGTTGCCGTCTGGTGAAGCCATGATCATAGGATCGTCCAGATAGAACTCTGCGTAGTTCCAGTCGTCCCACATGCCGACGTTGTTTCTGATTGAACGGATAATCCTCATCCTGCCATACAACGGGTCAAGAGCGTACATGGTGCCCACGCCATCATAGACGATAGAGTGGAATTTGGCATTGATCGCCTCTTCATCAATCGGTGGCAGCTCGTGGACGGCACCGCTCGTGAGTTCGAGGTCGAGGATTCGGTTATTCTGCAGGTGTAGAGCGAGGTGTTGTCCCGCGGAACAACTGATCTTGGCGCCGGGCAAGGTGTTGTCGACCTCGAAGTTCTTGTGATAATAGGGGCTATAATAGTACTGGACGTTGCTGGGCCCGACCTTGGAAGAGTTGAGCAGGAGGGGGGTGATCCACGCCGGGTAGAAGGGCGACACGGCGGAGCGCCATTGTTTGCACACCAAGGCGAAGCTGGGGTGGCTCGACCACTGCAGACGTTTCAGAATCAGCACAAGCAGGTCCGCCGGGAGGGACGACCAGCCAGCCGATTCTTGTGATGTCGCCGACTCCATGTTGCTCTGGTTACTTGTACGTGGACAGGAACTTGCACACCGCTGCCGTCGAAGAGTCTTCGGCTGGTTAATACTACATATCTGTTGGATATAACCTTGCCCTCTAGGACAGTCCGGTTGGTATTGGTTTTAGTTGAGCCCGTCTCGGGCTGGGACTGGGAGTACCTACTCGTGTTATTAAGAGAGGTATTTTGGCAGCTTGCCGTATTGCAGTCTGACTCTGACAAGAGCTTGCCGTGTCTGGTCCTGATTTATGCTGAACCCGACTTCTTGAAAAGCAGGTAGAAAAGGCAGGTCAAAGCTAACCTCGTCCGCGTCGGCAACGGCAACGGCAACGGCAACAACAATCACAAACCAAATCTTTATATATATACAGCAGCACCTCTCCCCGGCGAGGCGTCAAAACAACAGGATCTCACAAGCGTCTGCGAAGGTCGATCGGCACAGAGAAGCGACAGCAAAGGCGGCCATGGCGCGGCAGTGCACGGATGCGTCCGCGAACCGGCGGGAGGCGCACCTCGAAACGACGTACAGCAAAGGATTCAAAGGGCAGAACGACTCGTCACCACTAGATCCAAGCCTTGCGCCGCTGCTACTGTTTGACGGCCGTCGTGACCCGGCAGCCGACGCCGACGCCGACGCCGACGCCGGGGACGATGACGACACCATGTTCTTGTACAGCATACCGAAGAGGCAGCTGCTGACCAGATCCAGGAGAGCCGCCGGTTTCACAGGCCACCGTTACTGGGTAACACCGCAAGGGTGGCTGCTGATGCTGCATCTCGAGTCGCACGACACCTTCCTGCTGAACCCGTTAACTCTCGAGAGGATTAGCCTGCACATTGACCAAGATAATCTCCTTCATGGCATAGGAAACAGCAGGTGCCTGCTCTCGCACATGCCGGCTGATCCAGACTGCGTCGTGCTTCTGCTAGACCTCAAGAACAAAGTCTTCTACTATTGCCGTCCAGGAGGCAGCCAATGGCTTAAGCACGAGCACGAGCATGGTAGCCTGATGATTTCTCTTACAACGGTCGGTGGGAAATTCTGCTCGCACAAGTCGAGCACAATCTGTCAGATTATGACGCTCGAGTTTTCTCCAAACCCGACGTTCAAGACACGCGACCTGGTGATGAGAAATAGAATGCCAACGGGGTATACCATGGCCGACTTTCGCATCATAGAGTGCCAGGGGGAGCTGTTCATCGTAATATTCTGCCACCCGCTACTATGTTTTCGAAAGATAACTCAGATCGTCGTGCGCAAACTGGATTCCTCGACGGGAGCGTGGCTGGATGTGGACACGATCGGTGATACTACCGTGTTCTTCGTTGATAACGCCCGCTATTACGGGGCGTCCTTTGATGCCCGTCAGGTTGGTTTAGGAAAGGGGAACTGCATATACTTTCTTACGTACGAGGACAAGGCGTTGTACCTGTATGACCTGGAGAGAGGAACTATTGCTACGCACAACCCTGGACGAGGTCTAAAAGATTCTCATGTACCTGAATTTTTTATGCCTATAGTTTAGGCTTACAGCTTTATAGACTATATACACATTTGGTACCACAACTTGCACCTAATGTGCAGTTTAGTACCACAACTTGCAACAACTTGCAAATTGAGTATTTAAGATACTACAACTTGTATCGATGGAGCAAATAGGTCCACAATCATTTGAGAGCTGACATGTGGCATTGTAGGATTTCCAAAAGCACCCATATATATTTTTCCCTGCCACATGTCACCTTCATGCTACCTTACAAGTTGCACCTGATGTGCAGTTTAGTACCACAACTTGCAAAACGAGTATCTAAGATACTAGTAATCAAGCACGTGCACATGCACGTTATGTATAATTATATGTGTTATTGTCCCTTAAAAAACACAAACGATCAATGTCTATTCATTTTTCTTCTAGGGTGGAACAACATCAAATTTTCATCAAATCAGATATGAATTGAGTTGTGCCCTAGATTCATATTACTCGCAAGTCAGGGTCAATTTCATAATTTTAGCCAAAGCTATAGTGAGGCGATCTTTCAAGAATATAAATGATGCTTCTTCAAATGGTTGATCATTCTTCATTTGAAGCACAAAAATGATAAAACATATTCCTCTCTACTATGTGAATACTAGTACGAGTACAATATCTAAAAATTCAAACGGTATAAAACGTGAGAAGCAGCAGAGCCAAATAATTGCACCTGGAAAAGTATGTAAGAAGAATGCTAACTTCAAACATTGCATCAAAAGGGGTTGAAATAAATGTGTATAATTCTCTTACAAATCAGCTAATATTCACATTCGTCTGATTTACTACAGCTACTAAGTACAGATACTTCTAGTAGAGATTCCTGAGGAACATTCCCTGACTTGTTGTACTGATAACGAAAGAAGCAATAGGAGAATACCGGTGAACTTACACATGCTCCAAAGAGAAAAGTATGTTGTCCTGGACAACGGGGCGCATGGGAGGCCGGCTCATACAGCGGTGAACATAATCTATCACTTTGTTGAATACTATGCCCATTGGATTAGACATTGACGACCTAGAAAAAAACGAAGGCAGCCTTTCTTTAGCAGTAGCATGGAGCAGGCCGACTCTGCCATTGTATACTTTAGCTTGGGCAACACCTGAATTGGTGGGGAATACGATAAGCCTATGGTAACTTCACGCTGGACAACTCCCCATGTAAGAAAAGCTAGGTCTTCCGCGTCTCCCAGGCGGCGGCGGCGGAATTTTTTTTCCTGCTCCAATCTCCAGCGTCTGCGTTGTGCCTCTCTCCTTCTGCTTGCCGCTCCGGCAGTAGGAGGGAGGGGGACCCCGTATTTTGCATGGTACTTAGGGCTAGGAATTCTCTAGCATGGCGCGCCGTTGGGGTGGTGGGAGCGGCGCCCGGGCAAATAAATCTGCCTCAACTCTTCTCCTACACCGGTGTTGTCCTTCATGGCGGCGTCTCGGAGTTGGTGGCACTGTGTGCTTGCCGATCTTTTAGATCGGTGGCTTTAGGGTTCATGGATGGTGTCGGCGAGGCGGCGGCGGCGACTCCATCAGATGGTTTTTTCCTCCTGCTCTGTCCCTGTTGCTGCGGCGTTGTCTCCGGCGCCAAGGTGGAGGAGAGAGGATTCGTCCAGGAGTACGTGCGGACGGTGGTCCGCACTCGGTGACAGCTGGAAGATGGTGCACCTTGTGGTGGGTTCGTGGTTGAAGGCTGATGGTTACTGGTTCCCTACTCCGACATCGTCGTGCGTGGGTGCCAGTGCTGAAGTTCGATGGCGTGTCCAGGGACATGCTGCCCTGGTCTGATTCTTTCAACGGCAATGGTTTGTCATATGGCAAACTACATTGGAGGTCTCAAAAGCTGATGATCAGCGATGGAGCCGCGTCGAGCTCAAGTGAAGAGGTGATCTGTCCATTTTTTCCTTGGTGGCTGCTATGGTGGTGCCAAAGAAAATGGATAGGCGTTGGTTTGTCACATAGGTTTATCCTATCTTTCCAGATCTGTAAGATCGGTGTATACGTACTTTATATCTCGTCTTTGATTTATCAATGAGAATCGTATTACCATGCAAAAAAAAAAAAAACTCCCCATGTAAGATTTCACAGTTTCTTCCATTGTGAAGTCCTGTAAAATTCGAACACACTGACCGCAAACTTTAGATAAAATGTATAGCATCAAAACCCTGTGCGAGAAAACAGGGACATAAAAAAAAAGTAAACAGCATGTGCCTGAACCAGACACGTAATGCATGTGCCATGCACGTTTTGTGTTTTTAAAATTTTATAAATATATTATAGCGAGAGTTCCAAATACAAGTCAAGTGCCAGGCTCCAAACACCAAGCACACAAACTTTAATGTATATAAGGGCCCAGAGAAGATGAGGTTTAGAATACAAAAGCAGATTGAAGGAGCACGCAAAACAGAATATTGACATCGGCACTGCCTCCGTTGAGCAAACATGCAACACTGCAGCCTCGCTTTGATTTAGAATATCCAAATGCGAGTAAGAAATAGAAGAGTAGCAATCACATATGAAGATCCATATAACGGGACTTAATATGAAAAGAATAAATGTTCAGCACATGAAGCTGGGCTTCATATAACATCATCTTTACTTAATATGAGAATATACATACCTTCGAAATTGCGTATCTGAACATCGACGAAATAATTTTCATGGACAAACCAGTAGAGAAAAGACTCGTCTCCAATAAAATACATGATTTTTCTTTCGTAAGAGTTGAACATCACTTCAAAATTGACATGGAATTAAATTTAACATATACATATTCACTATATTTTTTCACAACTATGGTCGTTAAAATATGTGGGCCAAGTTGTAAGTTTTCACAGATATTGATGCGGGAATAAACCATATTTTCAGTCCAGCCTACTACATCATTCAGGTAAGAAATACATATATTGGCAACATCTATATTTTATATGGCAACAACATTGAGTAAAAAATATGTAAGCACCTACACTAGAAACAATAAGGAAAAAATTTGGAAGACCGAATCAAAGTGATTATACCTATTTACCTTGACAACCCACCCTCGATAAGAAGGAACAACAGGAGTGCAAAAGGACCGCCCCACTTGACATGCGCCGAAATCCGCGCACGAGACGCCTGATCTGCAGCACCATTGTCAAGTACCATTGCCTCCTTTTGGACTAGATTTGTTGTTCTGGCATATTGTGCCCCTTTTAAACTTCATTTTGCGCCGTACCATGTGCAAAATATGACGAACTTATTTGAGACCTCAATTTAAGCCAATATAATGGCTATAATTTCATACAATTTGATTGTTTAACTTGTTTTTGAAATTTCTGAACAAAAAATGGCCCACGCCAGAAATACGTTGGGCCGCTAGAGCCACTCAACGAAAATAGACGCATGACCATTTTCGTATCCGTGAACTGACGCAAATGGACGAGCGCGGATATTTTAAACATCCAAACTGCGTCGGCCAGCTGGAGATGCGGAAGAAGCCAATTCGCTACGAGTGTATGTGGGAGGATTATGGGGATTTTAAAACAACGTTGATGATGCATAGCATGCAACTGAAACATGTCGATCAGTCGATGATGTGACAAGGAAGCTTACTCATGTCTCACGCTCCCGTCAAGGTGGGAACGAACCACATTCGGTTCCGTGAGACAAGAATTGCGTCAACTCAGACGTAAGCTTGGAGAGCTGCGTGGGAAACCTTTGCGTTTGGGACCGTCTGAGGAGGAGAAATCTGTTGAAACTAGACTGATTGATCTATGGAGTGAAATGCATCAGCAGTCCCTGAAGTTACTGGCTATATCTAAAACAGTCCTTAAACTCTGGATTTGCCTTACTTCAGTCCCCTAACTTGCTCTGAATGTTCATCTACGGTCCAAAATACAAAGGTTCACCGTATGCTGCTGATGTGGCATGGAATCGGACCCACAATGACAGTTACAAGCTGGACCACAACAACGCCTGAGTGAGTCCACTTATCAATGACGGACGAAGAAAAATATAAAACTTAAGACACCACAACAAGCAAACCACCACAACACAATCCGCTTTGCGTTTCATACAAGCACGCTGAGTATGTATTATCGCTCATTTAGTTTGACCAACTGCCAGGCATTCTTTTTTGAAATGTTGCACGTCTATGAAATAGAATAACTGCCTTCACTCTAGGAAACATACATTCACTTGTTCTCGGTAGTATTTAAACTAGGATATTGCAATAACTTGGGTGTTTCTCAATACAATGGTTTTGATTATACAAAAATATACAGTACATGTTTTTGAGCACCAAGGAAATGGTTATCGGATATAAAATTTCCTTCAATAGTTGAATATATGTGAAGATCTTGTACTGATGGGATACTAGCTTTAATGTCTAAATTGTTATATATTTCATCGATTTTCAAACATTCTATCCTTAAATCAATACATGGAAGTACGTAAAATTTCAAATGTAATTGAAAAAGTCATCTATTGTTTATGGGCAGTAATTACTATTGTCGTCATTATTTTTCAAAACTTGTTGATAGCGCGCGCTAAATTTTTTTGCTACGCGCCGGATAAAGCAGCGGTATAAAACGGCGCGTACGACGCGTCCTCAACTGCCGTTGAAAACTCCCCCCCCCCCACCCGCCACGTTCTATGCGGAGATCCCTCGGCACCTTCGACACCGTCGAGCAGACGGCGCGCGCATACGACGCGGTGGCATGGCGCCTCGGGCGTCCCCGCCAATGGATATCGGCGGTGGTGGAGCGTGCCCGCGAGGACCCTCGCGTGGATCCTCGGCTACATCGCCGAAGGGAACGACCCGCCACTACAAATGCCGCCACGGCAGTTGCAGCTGGTGCCCCCACGCGGCAATGTCCAGTGAGCAGCGCGCTCCAGGCATCCTCCTCCTCCCGCTCCTCCTCCTCGCGTGGGTCGTCAGCGAGGTACTCCCCCTACAACATGTCGTCGTCGCGCTTCTTGGCGTCGGTGAAGGACGAGCTGGAGGAGACTCTTACTCGCAGGCACCGCCAGTGCGGCGGCGTCATCATCCGCGAGCGGCGCCAACCATCTCCGTCGTGCCAGCGTGAGTGGACACCACCGCCGGAGTACAAGGCGGCGGCCTCCATCGTCAAGGCGTAGGACGACCCCGGAGGAGTTCCCTGGGCTGCGCCAAGCCCAGCTCGAGTCCTTCGCTGCGACGGACGAGTTCGGCGAGGCGTGGAGCGCGACCGATCATTGCCGCGCTGAGGAGGAGCGCCGTCGTCGCCTCAGCTTCGTCATAAACCTGGACAGCGACGACGACACTGGCCGGTCCAGCAGGCTACGCAGGAGGCGCGACGACGCTGGCCAGCGCTGCAGCTACCTCCCGCAGCCGAAGAAGGAGGAGCCCGGTGACGAGGATGAGTACCCGCGCTTACAACGTATCAAGTTGTTCAAAAAAATATGGAATGAGGTAAAGCGATCCTAAATAGTGGTCTAATCCTCACTAACCTACCAGCGATTGTCAGATCAGAAAGCGTGAGGTTTAACCAAGCAATGTGAAGGCGTGGTTAGGGGAAAAGTAAGTAGTTCAAAACATTACGGCTGCCCACTTGTCAAATTTATATGGGTAAATAGGTACGCGGGTATGGGTTGTACAATCCCATACCCGTACCCGCTCTACCCGATGGGTATGATATTTTCCCGTTTACAAACCCATGTGTAATATTTTGTCCCATACCCGTATTCCTATTGGGTTTTTACCCGGCGGGTACGCGGGTCATGGGTACCCATTGCCATCCCTATTTACCACCATAGCGTCCCCGATATAGATCCTAAAACAACTACGCTCGAGCCCATATGGAGAACAAGGGGAGATGCTCTAAGGTGTGACAGTGAGCTCGACTGTATGGTCGTGAGTTCGAATCCTAGAACGTTGTAGCTTTATTTTTCTTCACCACCATTGACAAATGGACCCACACTTAAGGCAGATTAGATGCTGTTCTGGGCCAGCCTGAAACACAACTGTGGGTCTGATTCGATGACACATCAGAGGTATACATTGGTTTCTGTATTTTGGACCGTAGATGAACATTCAAAGCAAATTAGAGGACTGCAATGAAGCAAGTCCTGAGTTTGAGGACCGTTTTAGACATAGTCGGCAACTTCAAGGACTGTTGATGCATTTCACTCTTGATCTATGCTACAGGGAAGAATTGATGTGGAAACAACGATCTAGAATCTAGGGGGCATTTGGTTGCTGGACCAAAATCCTGCATACCTCGCGCAGCGAGATGGGTGTCCCTGCGCATCACGAACGGGCCGCTGGTCACTTTTAGCCCATCATTTGGTAGCCTGTGCTACACCGGTCCAAACAGAGTTGCACATTGTTTGGATGTCTGGAGACAGCGTTTTATCTCTGTTCAGCCACATCACATGTGTTTGGTTGCCATTTTGGTCACCCTAACAACAACTTCTCCTCACCACATTTGATATGGTGACCTTACTATCATATAACGGCACACAAACAACTCAAACACGATCATAAGCACAACAAACACTTATACACAACGACAGAGTATTTCAGAGTTCCCAGACTGGTAAGATGCTTGCCTAAACTGGGGGCAGACACCGAGGTCCAAAAGCAGTCTTCAAAAGCCTCCTAGAGGCCAGCACAATAGTGAGATATGCACAAAAGAAGTGTTTATCAGCCACCCTAGAGGCCAGCACAACTACAAGATCAGACATAAACAGAGGCAGCGATGGAGCAGCAGCATCTTAATGGCGAGGATCAGTAAAAGGGCCCTCGTGGTGCCTCTTGCAGCCGAAGATGCTGGAGCAGGACGTCTCCTTCCTGAAGACGGCGACCTTGAAGCCGTCGTCCCGAGGGGTGAAGACGAGCGTGTCATCGACGTGCAGTAAAATCCTGGCCCAGAACTCGCTCCAAGACTTGATGAACCAGACGCGCTGCCCTATCCACTGCAGCTGCACCTTCCACTCGCAACGCTCGCCCAAGTGCAAGCAGGCCTTCATCGGGGGGCCATTGTTCTTGAGCTTGTACTTCCTGATCAGGGGCTGCTCCATGTACGGCAGGACGGCGAGGGCACGGCGGTCGTGGCTCTCCACCTGGACGAAGAACATCGGCAGACGCGGATTGGCAGTGTGCCCTAGGTCAGCAGGACGGCCGGCGTGAAGCCTCGGCGTTGTGATCTGGTGGTGGGCTTCCATGAACGCTACGTTGGGATCACGCAGGTGCACACGGACGGAATAGTCGATAGCGTCCAGTATGGGCCCGTCCGAGAAGAATTCTAGGAAGGGCCAGTTCTGCAGAAGCACAAGGAAGCAATGTCAAGCTCAAGCAAGCAATGGCATGGACAATCACAAGCATGGACTTGCACAAGCACAAACAAGCAATGACATGGACAAGCAAGCAATGGCATGAACAATCACAAGCATGGACTTGCAGAAGCACAAGCAAGCAATGGCATGGACAATCACAAGCATGGACAATCACAAACATGGACTTACACAAGCACAAGCAATGGAATGGACAATCACAAGCATGGACTTGCACAAGCACAAGCAAGCAATGCCAAACTGAAGCAATCACAAGCATAGACAATCACAAGCATGAAATTGCACAAGGACAAGCAAGCAATGCCATTGTCAAGCAGAAGCAATGTCATGGCACAAGCACAAGTAAGAGTATAAGCTAGCAATGTCATTGCCTAGCAGAAGCAATGTCATGGACTTGACATTGTGCCAATGCCAAGAACAAGCACTGTGAAGCCAATCATGGTGCTTGAGCTTGGCATTGCCAGGTGCTTGAGCTTGGCAATGCCAAACAATGTCATGGACAATGGCAATGCCAAGCTCAAGCAGTGTCATGGACTTGACAATGTCAAGTCCATGATGGTGCTTGATCTTGGCATGGCAAGCATAATCACATTACAATGAATCATATCTACATTCACATCTAGAATGTCCTCTAGTCGACGTAAACAAGCGACAAGGAGATTGAGTGAAGGTACTTACGATTGGGTGGAGCGACAGCGGCCCATTCTGAGGAGGAAGAGGACCAAATCCGGTGGAGGAGGAGGCGGAGCAAGAGTGCATGTCCTCAGCGATGGTGGCGGTGCAGCGATCGGGAAGCCGAGCGTCGATGGTGCTGTTGTCTGCCGCCGAGCACGAGGTCGACTGAACACCGGCGGCGGGACGCAGCATGCCCCATGCCATCGCCGCCTGCATCGGGGTCGACGCGAACCCCGGCGGGGGCTCCATCTCCCTGCTGGAGCCCGGTGCACCGGCCGCCATTGCAGCCGCCCTCGCCGTCGGAAACCCTAGTGGGGACAAGGCAAAAAAACCCCGTCCCTAACGGATCCGCCGGTTGAATCCCGGTGGCTTGAAGAGCCAGGATGGCGGCCCTCCGGGTTGCGACGCATGCATGCCTCGTGCTCGCGAAGAGCGATGGTCGATTCAACACCGGCACGCGGCCGGCATCGATCTGCGCCGCCAAGTCGCCGCCTTCGGACTCGTACTCGCGGAGGAGGTGCATGAGCGCCTCGTTGGACCTGGTGGCCGTCGGCCGTACGGCTGGATCCTTCTCCGCTGGAGAGGATGGCGGAGGAGCGGGCGGAGGAGGTGAAGAGGCCATGGCGGCAGTTGATGTGACAGGGCGATGCTCTCTGCGCCAGGAGTAAACGGGGAGAGAGAAGGAACGAAGCGGTGACTGGAAGTGGGGAGCGAGGACCAAGACAACACTTTGTCTCCCGCGCTTCTCCACGCGTACAACTGTTGCACGCGGGCGTGCAAAATGGCACGACAACGGGCCTGACCCTGGAGAAACTGCTGATTTGGACGTTCCTCCGGGGCCTATACCAGGGGTGCTTTGAGAACCGGTTGGGCTACAACGCGGACCACTTACAGACTACCAAACGGGCCGTTTTTTGCTTGGCCGTTGCGAGCCAAAAAGCTCACAGCCTACCAAACACGCCCCTAATGGCTCGCAGAAGGAGATAATAACACACGTTTTTTTTTCACAAGAACGCCAGTACCACTTACAGACTACCAAAAGGCTTATTTAGTCCAAATAGATGCTCTACCTCCAAATAGACGGTCGTTAGTACCGCTTATCGATCGTGAGCTCCATGTATATATGTAGGGAATCTACGAATATGTGTAAGGGGAATCGACTTTTGCTTCCAATATTTGTTTGATCGATCTATATATATATATATATATATATAATGAATGAACGTGTACAACTTCTAGTAGCGTACAAATATATGCAACTTTTATTTTCGAATGAAAAAAATGAAATAACAGGCGGTCGGTGGCGGGGGGGGGGGGTGCTGCACCCCTCAAACCCTAAAGCAGCAGCGTTGTGCGCGCGCCACGTAGAGGGCCTTTTGTCGCGGGTGGTAATACCGTCCGCGACAAAAGGGCCTGTGCCCTGCGCGCCCCGCGGCTGCCACGTGGTGGACCTTATGTCGCGGGTCGTAAGCGACCCGCGACAAAAGGTGGACCCTTTTGTCGCGCCTCTCTTGTCGCGGCTGGCCGCCCGCGACAAAAGGGTCATACCACCCGGATCAAAAGCCCTGTTTTCCACTAGTGAGTGCTCGATGCAGCAAAAATTTCATTAATTCCTTGGCAAGGT
Source organism: Lolium rigidum (assembly GCF_022539505.1). Lineage (NCBI taxonomy): Eukaryota > Viridiplantae > Streptophyta > Magnoliopsida > Poales > Poaceae > Lolium > Lolium rigidum. Next base: position 184,758,342 of record NC_061512.1, on the reverse strand, counting down.
CTGATGGTTCCATAAGTGAAGATAGGGCATAATTAGAGAATATGACGAATCAGTTTTACAATAATAATCTGTATACGTCGGAAGGCATCATTGGCATGGAGGAGGTTCTATCCCATATCCTGGTAAAGGTTGTTGTTTTAATGAACAATAAACTGAATGAGCCGGATAAGAAACAGGAGGTTCATTTGGCTCTTTTTCAGATGTTTTCAACAAAAGCTTCAGGCCTGACGGTTTCCCAGCATATTTTTTTCAGCGGCACTGGGAGCTGTGTGGAGATGAGGTGACGGATATCGTAATAAGAGTGCTCAAAGGAGACGATTCACCGGAGGAGATTAATCAAACGTTCATTGTTTTGATCTCTAAGGTAGCAAGTCCAAAAAATCTAGTACGATTTTGGCCTATAAGTTTTTGCAATGTGATTTACAAAATCGCTTCAAAGATCCTAGCAAATAGACTGAAAGTAATCCTCGCTGAAGTAATTTCTGAAGAGCAATCTGCGTTCATACCGGGTAGGCTCATCACGGATAATATTATAGCAGCATACGAGTGTCTCCATTTTATGAAGACAAAGCGAAATAAGAGGAATCGACATTGTGCCCTAAAACTTGATATGATGAAGGCTTACGATAGAGTGGAGTGAAGTTATCTGCGGGCGGTCATGCTTAAGCTTGGGATTAGTCCTTGTTTTACCGATACAATTATGAGGTGTGTATCATCAGTTTCCTTTACCATCCTCTTTTTTTTTTGACATGTCCTTTACCATCCTCTTTAATGGTCATCAATTGGAGGTTTTTAGGCCTACTCGAGGAATACGCCAAGGAGACCAAATATCGCCCTATCTCTTTTTATTGGCGGCGGAGGATTTATGATGTCTATTAAAGGCCCATGCTAGGTGTGAGTACATAAATGGTGTAAAGGCAGCAGCCTTGGCTCCAAATGTGAATCATCTCTTATTTGCTGATGATAGCTTATTATTCTCCGAAGCAAATACCGTGGAGGCAGAAAAGGTGAGCGTAATTCTCAGGAAATATTGTGATGCCTCAGGTCAAATGATAAACAAGGACAAGTCATCTATATTCTTCAGAAAAGGGGTCTCAGAAGCATCCGGAGTTGAAATAAAACAGATTCTGGAGGTGCCCAATGAATCTCTGACCGAGAGGTATCTAGGGCTTCCATCAAGTGTTGGCCGTTCAATAAATGGGTGTTTCAAGTACCTAAAGGATAGAGTTTGGAAGAGGGTGGAAGGGTGGATGGAAAAACTTCTAGCTTCCGGATGAAAGGAGGTACTAATAAAGTCAGTGACACAGGTTATCCGCACGTTCTCGATGTCTTGTTTCAAGCTACCCAGAGGTCTTTGTTCTCATATAAATGGCATGATCCGCAAGTTCTAATGGGGAAGCAAGAATGGTGGAAGAAAGATGACATGGGTATCTTGGGAGGATATGACTCAACCAAAATCAATGGCTGGTATGGATTTTAGGGATATTGAACTCTTTAATTTAGCTTTGTTAGCTAAGCAAGCCTAGCGCATAATTCAAGATCCAGAATCGTTAAGTGCTCGAATCCTCAAGGTTGTGTACTTCCCTGGGAATTCTTTTATGGAGGCAACTTTGGGTTCTGGCCCATCTCAGGTTTGGAGGGCGATTCTAGAAGGAAGAGATACATTAGGGCTCGGTTTATTAAAAGAATTTGGCGGGTGCATGATATGCGTGAAGCACACGTCCGTTGGGAACCCCAAGAGGAAGGTGTGATGCGTACAGCAGCAAGTTTTCCCTCAGTAAGAAACCAAGGTTATCGAACCAGTAGGAGTCAAGGACCACGTGAAGGTTGTTGGCGGAGGAGTGTAGTGCGGCGCAACACCAGGGATTCCGGCGCCAACGTGAAACCTGCACAACACAATCAAAATACTTTGCCCCAACTTAACAGTGAGGTTGTCAATCTCACCGGCTTGCTGTGAACAAAGGATTAAACGTATGGTGTGGAAAATGATGTTTGTTTGCGAAGAACAGTAGAGAACAATGTGTGGTGACCCAGCATACCACTGCATGTTGTAGTATACAAGTCATTGATATGATCTTTGTGAAGGGACTTCTTCACAATTGCCATATCCCTCAGAGTGGTACAACAGAAATATTGCAGGTCATAACACTCCATATATTATTACAAACATTGTCTTAACAAGTTGGCATTCTCACAAGTCCTATGAGAACACCCTAAGATACTACTTAAGTACGATTACAACTCATAACTATATATGAAAGAGCTCAACAACTTATTGAGGTAAGTTCTACGTTGCTCGGCTCTATGATGCTAGGGTATATCACTACTCCTCCACCTCCGTGTCATCGGGTCCGTAGACTATCCCATAGTCTACTCCTTCAACTCCGCCGGTAAGATCAGGTTCCTCGTAGACCAGCTCGTAGCTTCCTTCTGGTGCTCCATCGTTGATAGCCTCCACTTCCGGATCACAGTCTAGCAAGGGTGTCGAAAGAAAGTGAGTACAGAGGTACTCAGCAAGTTCAAAAGAGTAAAAGGTGTTTGATGCACTAGCTACGACCATTGATCAGGAAATCGCAGGTCAATGCATGTTTTGAAATCATTTCTTCAAAAGGTTGCTTTTATTATGAAAACTATGCCCGTCAGTCTTCACAGGTTGACCAGAACTTCGTGGAGTTCCTTTCCTGCCGCGTTCGCAGTTCCCTTCCCGGAACAAGGAGTGACAGCCACAATTTGATACACTCTGCCGAGGTGCGTTACTTTTCCCACAAGAGATCCCACCATTTTTGCCATCCGCAGGGACTTGCCCCCGTTCACACTTCCTTTGGTGTGAGGCCAGGTATGAAAATCCAAGACCACACCGCCTTCTCCGCGACCACCGCAAACCCACCCTTTTGTCCAACCGCACACCCCGGTAGACTTCTCCCGATAATACGGCTTTACTCACGGTGTACTTTGGACAATCCATCATAGACCGTAGAGCTCAACATCACATATGGATGGGGATTTAAAAGGCTATCCCAACCTACGGCAGTGCCTCCAACACCCCGCAGCTCTACCAGTCCGTTGGCGTGCAGGAGGGAAAAGATACGGCTGGCTTCCCTAGAGCCATTATAGATCTCATGGTTAACGCGGTTTGTACGGCGCTAGAATCACTGGACGGCATTGGTAATTAATCCTAGGTTAATATAACCCATGCAATGGAACCTCCACCATATCAACACATACCATGGTTCCATTGCCAGCCACATAGTCATATTCATAGTTGGAAAGTAACATTTTATTTACGATGCAGGAATGATAAGTATATAGCTTTGCATTAAAGTAATAGAAAATACTCAAGTTGGTATGAGCAAGGGTGAACTTGCCTGTGGACTGCGAGATAGTGCAGTTCAATGCAGTTGATGGAACCTGGACCTCGGGTTCTGTAAGAAGCATCATTGTCCGGTAAGGACAATGTTATAAAATCCAAATAATGCAGTCGTGAATGTATTATTTTATGTGGAATCCCTTTATCCCAATGAGTTATTACAATTTAGGGTTGGATTAAGATTTATGCCTTTGGCAGTAATTTGCAATTGCTTTAATGTGTAAACCACTTTAATTCTTATAAAGTAACATGATTCAAAGTAATACTACTTTACCTTGGTGACTCATTATTCATTCCAAAATGATTTAAAATAATGGAATTGCCTCTATATTTTTGGAATAAAAAGGAATAGAGTATTTTCCTTTGGAAAATACCTTTCTCAAATAGAAATGACTTGGAATAATAGAATTTCATTTTGAAATGTTTGGAAATAGGTATTTGAACTTATTTGAGATTTTTCCTTGATTTTTAAATACAAGGAAATAATAGTTTGAAATTCCAAGTTTTTATTTTAAATTCATCAAATTCATAAATTTGAATTTGTTTCTTAAATTCTATTTCATATTTTATTCTTGTTAAGAATAATTTTTCATTCACCAATCCAATTTTTAATGGATTTTTAGAGTTGTATTTTATTTACTAAAAATTGGTGAAATTCTGGCTTTTCCCTAAATTGTGAAAAGACCAGAATAACCCCTGGCCCCTATTGGGCCAGCCCACTAACTAAAGCCCATGGGACAGCCCACTAAGGCGTGCCCCATAACGGGTCGGTGGCGCCGAAGCGGCCCACCTCGCTCGCTCACTCACTCGTCTCTCTCACTCGCTCGACCTAACCCTAACCTCTGGCGACACCCGTGGCGATGGCGTCGCCGCCATGGCCACCGCCGTGCTCCCCTGCCTTAGCTACCTACCTGATCTGGACCGCCGCGCGACGATCTATCGATCTGTCTGCGTGGTTTACTCGATTGCTTCCTCTCCTGGCGAATCGCCTCCTCTCTGGATCCACTGGTGAATCGCCTCGGGCGATTGGGTGATCTCCGACGAGCGCTCATCCTCGCCGTCGACGTGTGCGCCCCCGAGACCGACCTGGTGCGGGTGCTGCTCGCAGCGCCTGTGCCGTCGTCTCTGTGCCGTGCTGCTGCTGGTGGTGTTTGTCGGCGTAACGCCGGCGACTTCCCTGGCTTTGCAGCTGCTATGGCCGCGCGAGCACTGCCTCTCCATGCCATAGCCTCTGCCACCAGGCGCGTGTAAGTTGTTCTGCTCCTTCTCCTTCTTCTCTCCATACCTGTGCGCCTCCCTTGCTATTGTGCTTCTTCTTCCTCTTGTTCTACAGCTCTTTGATGATCCTGTGATCATACAGAGCCTTGCTACTGCTGCCTAAGCTACCTGTGCTTCCATTCTCTGCAAGTTCTGGCCAATTCACCATTCTTTGGTACTGGCCAGTGTTGCTTTGCTTGCTGTGCATGCCATGTGTTGCTTGCCTACTGCTCATATCATTCTATGATCTTGCTATGCCATGCTATACTTGATTATGAGCTTTCTATGCTATGATGTACTTGCTTATGAGCTTGCTAGTGCTTACTGGCAATTTATACTTGCTTGTCTAGGTGTACTGCTATGCATCTGTGACACTTGTGAATGCCAGTGATGCATGTGAGGTGCTTCTGTGCCTCCTGTGTAATCCAATGATCCATTGGATCAACCATTTCTTGTGTGCTAGCCTATCTGTGTGGCTTGACTTGATTCAATTGATCCATTTGATCAATTAAATGTCATTGGCTTGGTTGCTGATTAATTTCTGTGGCTAAGTGAATCATTTGCTTACTGATGCTGATGCTCAAGCATGCTATTGCTTCTGTGTATATGTGCTGTTGCTCTCTCTAGCTCACTGGACTTGATCCAGTAGCTGTGATGCAGCGACAAGTGCTGGTGTGCCTCACAGTGTGCTACTGTCAATATATAGCATGAATTTGTTATGTATTCATGCTTGGATGAATTAATAAATGATGAACTGCTTATGTAGTGATGATTAAATTACTTGCTTGTGTATGAATTTGCTGTTCATGAATAATTGACAAGCAAATGAAATCTGAATCCATTTCTGGATAATGATGCTTTATGTTTGGCCTTGCTTTGGATGGTGCTAAGTGTGATGTGACCTCAGTAGCCTTGCTACTGACTGGTTGCTCACATGGTTGGCTGGATCTTGTTGGCTACTCATCTTTGCTTGCATATTTGGGGATCATAATAAATATGAATGCCAATATGCTTGCCTGTGAAGAAATCTAGGGTTTCTTGATGGTTATATGCTTAGGATTTTCTGTGTAGTCTTTATTAGCTGCTAATCCTTGCAATACATCTACTGGTTCTATCTATGCATAAGATCTTGCTAGTGTGTGCATCTGTGCATGATTTCTAGCTTCTGTGCACAAGATCTGTATCTGGATGATTTCTGTTTTAGTGGCTTCTAGACTGGCAGTAATCCTTGGTGAAAACTGTAGGATAACGTTGCATAGAAAACAAAAAATTTCCTACCGCGAACACGCAATCCAAGCCAAGATGCAATCTAGAAGACGGTAGCAACGAGGGGATTATCGAGTCTCACCCTGGAAGAGATTCCAAAGCCTACAAGATGAGGCTCTTGTTGCTGCGGTAGACGTTCACTTGCCGCTTGCAAAAGCGCGTAGAAGATCTTGATCACGGCGCCACGAACGGGCAGCACCTCCGTACTCGGTCACACGTTTGGTTGTTGATGAAGACGACGTCCACCTCCCATTCCAGCGGGCAGCGGAAGTAGTAGCTCCTCTTGAATCCGACAGCACGACGGCGTGGTGTCGGTGGTGGTGGAGAAATCCGGCGGAGCTTCGCTTAAGCGTGCGGGATGTGGTGGAGGAGAGAGGCCACTAGGGTTTGGGAGAGGGGGGCGCCGGCCACTAAGGGGTGCGGCCACCTTGGTGGTTCTTGGGTGGCCGGCCCCCTCCCCTTGGCCCCTCATTATATAGGTGGAAGCCCCAAGTGTTGGACTACAAGTCTCCGAATAAGACCCGAACCCAAAACCTTCCATGTGATAGGAAACCTACCCAAGGTGGGAATCCCACTTGGGGTGAGATTCCCCCCTTCCATGTGGGGGGGTGGCCGGCCCCCATAGGGGGAGTCCACTTGGGACTCCTCCCCCTCTAGGGTTGGCCGGCCATGGAGGTGGAGTCCCTCCAGGACTCCACCTTCCTTGGTGGTTTCTTCCGGACTTTTCTATAACCTTCTAGAACCTTCCATAGAACCTTCCGAATCATTTTAAATCACATAAAATGACATCCTATATATGAATCTTATTCTCCGGACCATTCCAGAACTCCTCGTGATGTCCGGGATCTCATCCGGGACTCCGAACAAATATTTGAACTCCATTCCATATTCAAGTTCTACCATTTCAACATCCAACTTTAAGTGTGTCACCCTACGGTTCGTGAACTATGCGGACATGGTTGAGTACTCACTCCGACCAATAACCAATAGCGGGATCTGGAGATCCATAATGGCTCCCACATATTCAACGATGAATTTTAGTGATCGAATGAACCATTCACATACGATACCAATTCCCTTTGTCACGCGATATTTTACTTGTCCGAGGTTTGATCATCGGTATCACTCTATACCTTGTTCAACCTCGTCTCCTGACAAGTACTCTTTACTCGTACTGTAACATACCAAGTTTCAATAAAAGGAAACAAGATAGAGAATTCAAGAATCCAAAAATCAGAGCCAACAAAAACTTTTTCTCATCATATAGGACTATGCATATAGCTCACCCTATTAAGTTATTTGAGTGTGCTTTTGCCATGATGCTTGCTTATGTGTTTACTCTCACTCTAAACCCTAACAATGATCATTTGATCATCCAAAGTCAAATAAAAACAAAATAGAAAAGAAATTCTAAAAATCAATTTCACACACACATATGGCCTAGGCCATTTTTGCAAATCTTTAATCTAGACCAATTTGGTTTGCACCATTAGTTGTAAATGGATACTAAACACTTATTAACACTTTTGGAAACATTCAAACTCAATTCAAATCAAATTTGAATAAAATTTGTGATCACATGTGATTATGGTCATGTGAAACAATTTCAGCAAGATACCCACTTTGAGCCCCTGGTTTTCAATTTTCTCTTTCTACACTTGGCCAACTCTTTGTACCTCTTCCAAGATCTCATCAAGGACTACAAATTTGCTCAAGACACCCACCTCAAACTCTGTCTCAAATTCAAATGACAAGCAAGTAAAGTAGGGACTTTGAAACAAATACAAGATCATATGCATTTTGAGATTTTGCAAACCAACTCCAAATTGAACCAAACCACCACCATTCTACTCCATTTAATATATGATTACAACCCACCAAAAAGAATTGCAAAATTCCAAAGTAACTTTCTTTCAGCCATTTTAACAAACACCTTGCAGGCAGGGATTAAACAAGTGCCCATGCTGAAAATTTGGAGAGGACTTGGTCCAACCCTGCCCTCTCTGCAGCCCTGGGGACTCCTTTCACCCCTCAGCACCAGTGCCTAGACTTACCATCCCTCCACTTGCTGACCTTGACCATGGCATGGCCATGCCGTGGCATGGCATGACCACACCATGCCACCCTCACCTCTGGCCATCTCTGGACCGCACCACCATGTCAAACGTCTTCCTCTCACCTCCCTGGACACGCTCGTGCACCCCCTTGACCAAGACTGAGCTTGCACGCGTCAGCACATGCACGCCCAGACACGCCCAGGCATGCCCATGCACGCGCTAGTGCGTGCACGGTGAGCGCCTTGGACGCGCCAGAACGCGCTGCGCCTCGTCGCCTCAGCAGGTCCCTTGCCACCAGCTCCTGCACGTTGACTCACCTCAGCACCAGGACCCCGCCAGGCACTGCCACGAGCCCTCCCGTGCCCTATCGCAGTCGAGGAGGACGACGACGTCCGCCACAGTACCGCGTCGACGCGTGACACTCGCCACTATGCTTGACCACCGAACGCTGTTCCGAGCTCACCGTGACGTTCCCTGAGCCCTTCTGAGCAAAGCCGTACCATCGCCCACGCCGTTGATCGACGGGAGAGCGCCAGCGCCACCGTCATCGTGACCCTCCGCCCTTGCTCGGAGCTGCTATAAAAGGAGCCCTCGTCTTCTCAAATTGAGCACTCCACTCACCTCCCCTCCTCACACAGACTCGCCTCGACCACCACCCCTGCTCGATTAGCCGCCGGAGACCTCCAATTGCAAGCTCGCCGCCGCCGCCAGTACACGGAGCAAGCCGGCGAAGGAGGCCACCTCAGGCGACGCCGCTGCTTCCAGGCGCCTCCTCGTCGACAACACGGTTGCGGCGCACCACTCCGACGCTCGCCGGAGCTCCGACGGCCACTCCGACCCCCTACCTCCGCCACCAGTGAGTCCCCTTCTCGCCGTCGATGACGACGCTCCTCCACCGTTGATCTGGCTTCTAATCGCACGGCCCCCCTTTCGCGTACCGATTCGCTGGAGAAACCCCACTGACAGGTGGATCCCACCTTGTCAGCTGGCCCGCTGCGAAGCTGGGCCGGCCCATCTCCCTCTCTCTCTGCCTGGCCCGTTAAAACTCCCGCCAGCCCACGTTTTGAATTCAAATAGGAAAAATAGGAAAATAACCCAATCTGATGTAAACTTTGAAATTTAATAGGGAGAAATCTACTAGGCCAAATTTGGAAAATTTTCTATATTTGGAAACCTTAGGAATTTATCTACACAATGCCACTGGTTTGAACCCTAGATCTGTTGTAGAATTAAAGTGACAAAATAAACAAGGCAGGGACTTTTCTGCCTAGAAAAATTCTTAAAAATCAACCATAAATGTTTTTCAATTATTTCCAACTCCTATAATTCACATTTCACTTATACTAATTTTTTCTACAAAAAATATGCCATGCTTACTTTGAATGATCATGGCCTAGTTGAATTAAATGACTTTATGGCTATTTCTAGTCAAAGATATTGTCCAAAACTATTAAGAAATCTTATGAGAGAGTTTCTCTCATTTAAATCTTGTCACCACCAATTTCAAATGAAGTAGAGACTCTGGTCAATTAGGTCTCATAGGAATTGTTGGTGATATTAAATCTTTGCTATGCTAGAATTAAATGGTATGAGGTGCTCACCTCATTTAAATCAGTTTCTCAAAATGGTAAGTGTGAAGAGGTTGACTTGGGTTAACCTAGGTCACATATTATGCATAAGAGAAATTAAATCTTAATAAGATAATGAGAGGAAATTATTTCTCTGAAGAATTAAAAGTAACACTCAAGATTAGTATGAGAGGAAATTATTTTTCTTAAATGATAAAAAGAACACATCCACCAACTCAATATTAATATGTGATGCTAGTTTAAAGTGTGTAGATCATGAGTGTGCCTAGTGTAGTAACTTAGTTTGGTATGATGATTGTGTACCCCGTATTCGTATTTTAGACGCTAGTACCGAGGAGTACCAGGAGGAGGAGGAGGTCTACTTGCAAGGAGAAGAAGACCACTTTGACCAATTCCCCAACCAAGGCAAGATAATACTCTTGCAAAGTGCAAAGCTCACCATGAGCAAGGCATTACCCCATTTACTTTATGCTTATGATCCTACTTCCCAGTTTTACTTTACAAGCTTTATTTACTTTTGTTTTATCAAAGTACTTTTTGATTCATGATTCACTTGGTTAGTATTGGATTAATACAAGAGTATCAAAGTTAGCCTAGAAGCAAAGCAAAGTATTTAGTACCCCTCATACCTAGATGCTAGTGCTAAACTAAAAATGACTACTCTAGATGGGAACATGTGTTTTATGAAATAATGATGTTGAAAACCTTGGAATGATGAGTCATTTCCATTGAAAGATTTTGAAGGTGAATATGACATGAATTTGACTTGGTGAAATGACTAAAACTGATGATTGAGTTGGATGCGATACCATTCCAATTTTAAGTAGCCCCACAATACCTGATTATGGGTAAGGCTTAGCTGGAAATTTATGTGTCTTAGTATGGGTTCCCTCTGGACACACGTCATAGGGGTTACGCTTGAGGCTGCCTCCGTCGTTGAGAAATGATGTGAATTGAGGTGAATTGTACGGCCAAGCCCTGTGCAGTTCCCGGGTTAACAGTTGGTTTTCACCGGGAGGCCAAGCTCATGGGGAGAGGTGCCTATACTAGGGTGTGTAAGTGAAAGGTTAACGGTTGATGATCCGCGTATTGAGTTACGATTATTCGGGGTTTTATCCCTGACAGATGTAATCAAATGTTGTGGCACAAGTGTGCAACCTCTGCAGAGTGTAGAACTATTCGAATAGCCGCGTCCGCGGATATGGACAACTGGAAAGGCCATACTGTTTCCGTCATCAGAATTTATATCTATGTGACTGGTGAATTTGAACTTGAACTTGAACGGTGATTTTGAATTTGAATCACAACAGAGTTGTGGGAATGACACTAATGTTCCCACTTGAGTTAGTTAGCACATGAGGAGTTGTTCACTAAAATGTTTATCAAATAAAATTGGCTTTATGCAAATAAACTTAGAGCTTAGAACACTCTCAGTAGTAATGTTAGTACTTACATTAGTATTAGATTGCGAGTACTTAAAGTACTCACGGCTTTGTCCCTGGCTATTCAAATGGCCAGAATATGAAGCCGAGCAGCAGTACGAGGATGACGATCAGTAGGACGTCTACCACAACTAGGAGCTTCTAACGTCAAGCGTTGGCCTGTGGACTAGAGAGTCCTTGTATCTTACACTTCCGCTATGAACTTGTGTTTGTTCGTTGATCATTAGATCAACTATTCGTGTAATATGGATCATGTGATTCCAATTTGTAAGACATTATGGTTTGTAATGAATGATGACTGTGATACTTAACTATTATGCCTCGCAACAACAATTTCCTGGGATTGCGATGTATCACATAATAGGCATCCGGACTTAAAAACCCGGGTGTTGACAAGTTGGTATCAGAGCCATTGTTTGACCTTAGGAGACCCTAGTTAGAAATGGACGTTCTGAAAGATTAGTTTCCAAAAATGAATGAAGTATTTCTGAAAAACTTAGTCTTTGTCTTCTCTTTGAGTTCTTTGGAAAAATAAGAAGTCATGCTCTTCCTTAGAAATATAACTAAAATTTTGCCACACTTGTTCACTTCTCTAACTTAATCCTTCACTTTCAGATGGAGCCCATGAACACGAAGTTTTACCAGCTCGGGAACGGGGGAAGCTTGGTCTTTGAGCACGACCTCAACGCCCTTTCCGACCACCTTGGTCGCCCGCACCCGGAGTTCCATGGAGTGCAGGTCAATGACCAGCCCGGAGGCGAGATGCAGTGGATCATCACCGCTGACTTGAGGGGCAAGATGGAGACTCCCACTTCTGAGAGGATCCTCTTCTCCTTCAGGGAGAGCAACTGGCTGGACGGACTTGCCCGCGCCCTTCAGGAGGCACTCGCACGCTTGTGCGGGATGAGCGGGGAAGCACTCAGGAGCCCTCGCTTTTCTCACCTTGCGAGGCGTAACTCTGCTGGAGAGCCCATGGACATGTCTCCTCACCCAGAGCTGAAGCACCATGTGGAGCACCTGGACTTCATCCTGTACCACACTCAGCAGGACCTCGACCACGCAAGTGAGTACGCCAACCAGACTCACGCCCACATCATCGAGCAAGGTGAAGCCATCAAGCTCCTCAACAACGACCGCAAGACTCTCCGCCAGCAGCGGGCAAAGAAGGATGCCACCATCACCCGCCTCCGCGCAAAGATAGCTGCGCTTGAGGCCACTGTCAAGGACCAGGAGGAACAGATGAAGAAGATGGAGGAAGATGGAGATGACATTCAGGGAGGAAGTGCCTTCCTGAGTGACGACGACGACTTCGAGGAGGATGAGAACACCGAGGAGGAAGACTACGAGTTCCTCGATGCTGGAGAAGATGACCATGTCGCCATAGATGTAGATGAGGATGAGGAGTAGTTCACTTGTGCACTATTGTAGGTGTGAGTTGTATCCCGCCCCATGTATCGTAGCTTGGAGAAGAAGGGTTCTTAAAACCCTTAGTGTGTTAGCATGTAATGTGTGTTGTTTGTCATGAATGAATGTATGTTTGTGTTATCATGAAAAGACTTCAAGTTTTTAAACTTTTTGAACTTAAAACACAAAACAAGCCATAGAGAATTTCCCTCTTATCTCATGATCTATCTCAATGCTCAGATGGCCCCTCCGGTTCGCAACGCGACTCAAGAAGCAATGATGCAGATGTTGCAAACTATGCTGGAAGGTAGAGAAGCCGAAAGAGCCGAAAGGCAAGCCAACCTTGCAGCACTTCAACAGCTTGCCAACAACAATCAAGGCCATCATGATCATCCAGGATCAAAGCTCAAGAACTTCCAGAATACCAACCCGCCAGTTTTCAGCAAGACTGAGGAACCACTTGATGCAGATGATTGGCTCCAAACTATGGAGAACAATCTAGAGGTAGCTGGAGTTGAAGAGAATGAGAAAGTGCTGTTTGCCACGCACTACTTAGCAGGACCAGCAAGAGCTTGGTGGACAAGCACCCGTGCCATGAACGCGGGACAGTTTATGTCAACACCCGGATTTTTAAGTCCGAATGCCTATTATGTCATACATCGCAATCCCAGGAATATTGTTGTTGCGAGGCATAATAGTTAAGTATCACAGTCATCATTCATTACAAACCATGGTGTTCTACAAGGCACTAATCATATGATCCATATTGACGCATTAGTTGATCTATCTATCAACGAATAAAACATAAGTTCATAGTTCATTGACAGCGAAGTGTAGAAGATATGGCGAGACTTCCGAGTCCATAGGTGCTAATGCTGACGCTTAAGGCGCTAAGGCTGTCGAGGGCGTCCCGGCCAACACTTCATCCTCTCCTTGGTTATTCTTCTTACATTTCAAGCATTTAGTTTAGCCAGACAAGCCGTAGAGGATATGATAGCATTTCGGAAACACCACAGGGTAGAATACTTAATGGGCAAGCAGATATTCAGTATATTTTGCTGCTTCAGCTTCTTTGTATGTGCTTAGCTTTAGTCTTGCAAGCTGGAGAAAGCTTATCCTTGTGACCATCAACTCAAGGGAAACATTAGCGTTGGTCTCACCATCCAAGTGGAAGATTTCACCAATTCACCACAAGTTATTTCACTATCAACTTTTTTCTGAAGATCATTTCAAGATATATCGAAATCTATATTTTCCAACCACCAGAATCGTGGATTGCTGGTCTTTAATAGGTTTATACTTCGTGAGGGCTACATTTGTGCTACACAGATTGATTTCATCCAATGGATTTCCATAACGTGACGACAGCAGATGCTGATCACTGCACCATGCACCCATCATTAACCTTAGTATGAGCACTTCTCCCCATAGAGCTGGCCTCCCAGCTAACATGTAGCCAATGTACCGGAATCGATGTGGTTTGGCCGACACCACCCGCTTGATCATCGGATTGCTTTTTTTGTAGAGGTGCTTTCGCAATCTCCAATGACGCTTGTTTAGAGGGAAAACCATATTAAGACGATAAACTTCCAGCTGCTTCTCCCACCAGCATCCATTATGGCATTGCTTCAATTGAAAAGGTACGCCGCGATCAAATCAAATATCATGTTAACAAAAATCACTCATCTTCTTGGGGTCATATTCACCTTCTGTAATCATTCAATGGACAGCATTCCTCAATTGTTGTTTTAAATCTTTTCAAAACATGTTGTTCCCAAACAAGTAGTCAAGCTGAACTGGCCACACCAGCTCGAACCTCAAAGAGGTGCTGGCCTCTGTCTTTGGTTGGAAAGACCAACTCACTACTTCATTAATCAACTGTGGCTTGAATCAAAGGAATTATAAAAGTAGGTCCCTCTTAGAAAAACAAGTAAAACAAAGCAAAATCTGGGATGGGGTTCATAAGATAAGAAAGGGTAAGCAACATGGTGCCTTGCTGTAAGAGCTTATATACTTTGCAAGCATGTTAGTTGTAGAGTACTTAGCTTGCATAAAAATTAGTTTGCTCTTGGTAGTTCTCAAACTGCTCTTTCCTCCTCCTCCCAGCAACCCTGCCAATGCTCCTCCCTGCGCTGCCAGCTCAAATTTGAATACTATATACTATCACTCAGAATTTAATAATGTCTCACATATCATAAATAAACACAGAATCACTGCACACACATAATAAACTAGGGTGCATGGTTGTGGGATTAAATAGAATGTGTATTCTACATGCACCATAGTTTCCATAGGTCTCTTTATAGTGTTACTTCTCTACTGAACTTTGGGAGTTTAATTTCTCCACCATGGATGAACTCATTCTGACCTAATAATGTCATCTATCAATATCATTTGGAGAATGATTTTAAATGAGGTAAGATCACTCCAGTACTACTAAATAATCATTCTTGATTAAATTCTCAAAGGGTTATCCATATAGAGAGTTGGGACCAGGTCCAGATCCCACAATCATGTATATGCAGTTTTAAAAATGAAGTGTAATACTTCACACACTTTAATCAGTAGGTTGGATGAATATCAATCCAGGTTAAACTAGCTAAAATATCCATTCTCTAAACCATGGCATGATCATGCAAAAGACTCACACCATTTTATTACAACTAATTAGTACAAGTCAAATGTGAGCTGGCTAGAGTTTTAATTGAATTTAATATTCTATTGTAGCTAACTTTAATAATCCATTTAATTAGGAAAAAGTCCCACTGTTTTATGGTTTTTGGCCACATTAATTCTAAGAAATGACCATGAGGCCAGGCAATGGATAGAGAATTTCCAGTGTTTTCAATAATACAAAATTCACTAATGGTTTTCCAGTTTCACTGAAATGCCAATTTGTGTCAGCAAAGATTGGTGTTGTTTTGAAAGTTTAAAACTGAATTGAATCAAATGAAAGCATGGAAAACTGGCCAATTGCTGAAATGATAGTAATGCCTGCTGAGCTTTATCTATGCTGCCACTGCCTGGGACAGGTGGGGTCTGCCCATGCCTCTTTAAACCCAAATGTACTTGAGAAGCACTGGGACAGGGATTGTGAGAGTGGATTCAACCTACCAGGCACTGCCCCACGGCGAGAGAGGTTCTGTCATGCCTGGGTAGGTGGAGCAGCAACCGTAGCTCCCAACGCGGCTGGGTGCAGGCAGGATGCAGATTACCTGCTGCTTCCGCACCGGCGGCTTGTCTCAAGGCCTGAACTAGCTGCAAGCGAGGTGCTGCATCACGGCCCCATCCCCACCTGGGGCAGCCCCGCCATCCAGAGCAGTGGTTGGTGAGGAGGAAGTAGTAGAGGGATGTTAACGACGTGCTTCAACTCGCCCAGGAACGCCGCATTGGCGAGATGCTGGCAGCTGCATGCGAAGGCGCTCGACCAGAGGCGCAAGTGTTCCGGCGAGGCGCGGCTAGCAAGGCGTTACATTCACCAGCGAATCAGAGGTGGTAAATATGGTCGAAGCGCGCTCAGAAGAACATTATGCTCGCGGTCCGCCGCATGGTTCGGACGCGTCGCTTGCTCGCCGCACTCATGGCATGGTCGGTCTGGCGTACGTCTGGGCATGGCGACACGCCATGCCGGAAACCGCGCTAGTGGTCCAGGCGTGTTCAGGTGTCGCCGCAGCGCCAGAACCATGGCTCAGCGGCTGCTGTCACACGGCTCTGCGATGGCGCCTACCACCATGCAGGTTCCACACGTCGAGCTCGGTCCTTTAATTGTAGGCCAAAGCAGGCTTGCTTTAGCGCAGCGTGGCATATGTATGAGGGGCCAGTGTTGGCAAGCAAGGGAGAGAGTGCAGGTCGCGGATGGTGAGGCATAATGTACGGCCATGCTGAAGCGTAATCTATTCTCCTCCTTATTCTACCTATGTTTCGAGGCCAGAGGGCAGGGGAACCATTTACAATTTGGGGGAGGGTTAGTTTGAGTAGATCACTATTTACGAAGTATGCGTAATATGTTTTAAATTAAAAATACAAAATTATCCAAATTAAAAATAACTGTAAAAGGAAAAGTTTGTGATATGAAGGTGGAGATGTTGTAAATGAATCAGAGACAATTGAGGTGGTGTGCGTGGAAAACAGATTTCGCACCAACAAACGCATACAGATTGTTAACTTGTTATGTTGTAAACTTTGATGAGCATAGCGAATGATCAGTACAGATGAATTTATGGAGGGCGGTCTTCAATGTCGTCCACCTTCATGTTGACCTTGGAAATGGTGCAAATATTAGCAAATTTGGTTTGAGAATTGAACCAGCCCAGCGGTGATTGTGCCAAAACTAAGATTTAGTCATCATCATATGCAGTGGGTGTTGCTGAAATCATCGAATGTGAATCCTTTGAGCCCAAAAGTTGTGGGCAAGTGTTAGCAACTCCTTATTCAATCAATGGTGAAGATCAATAGGTTCAGGTTAGCAATACAAAACGCCAAGAAAGTACATAATGTTTTATTAAATTAAGGGAATTTCTTCCTTGATTTATTTGTTGTGATCTTCCGCTAAGATCATCTAGGGTTTTAGAGCCAATCACTAGTAAGGTCAACTATCATGGTATATCACCAAGACGCGTGTCCATGGCTGCAAATATATGCAAAAAGAAAAGTTTTGTTGGTTTGTAATTTACTTTCCGAATCCTCGAATTTTTTATTGAATTTAGGGTGTTATAAACCCTCCCCTTATAAAAGATCTGCTCCCAGATCAAACCAAAAGTTAGTAATAAAGAGATCTGGCATCTTTTCATGAAGTCTTTCCCAGGTATTTCATCCTCGGGTATGATTACTCCATTGACCCGCAAATTTGGATGCTCGTGCGGGTGGTTCGTGTTTTCTTCAGGATAATCGCACCTCCCAGCAAAAGTCAGATCTCCTGTTGACATTCCACCATCGTGATTTCATGTTTCTGAACACTTCTGCCCTTCTCAGGGACTCTGGCAGACATTTCCCGTGAGAGTGAGATGCGGAAAAACGCCGCGGCATGAAAATGGCGCTTCTTCGTAAATCTGTAATGGATAAGATATCCACCTTCGCGCCGGAGACCGGAAGGTCCTGACATAGCTGTGTAAGCTCTTCCAGCTGAAACTTTTTGCATCCTCGGCGGGGATATTGAGAGGACGGACTCCATCTTTGTGTTGGTCATCTTCCTGAATGCGTTCTTTGTTTTATATTTTCTGTCTGATTGCTAAACAGGTACTGACTTTCAGAAACCTTCTCGCTTCATTAATAACGCCCGGCCAAAATCTCGACTTCCTCCCATTTCTGACCAGTTCAGGGGCACGCACTTCCTCCATGGCGGGTTATGGCGGGGCTATCCAGAGGGCCAGCTTGATAATCATTGCCACGTAGAATTTTGCCAAGGTAGTAGGCCTCCACTTTGATCCAGATGCCCGATGACGCCTGGGCAATGTTCTTCTGATCGGTTTACTTCCTCTTGGTTCGTCCCGCCCGCCTGAGGGTGGGATAGCACGTGTGCCAGTGTAATAGCGCTACCAGCCCTTCACACCTTCTCGCCAACTTTTGAGGTAACTGCGGATCCTTCCATTCACACCATCGATTAGGGTTCCCGCAGCCATCATCGGAGATAGAGTTCAGCAACTTGGGGCCTCGATAGTGTTTTGACCGCCATGAATGGGCTACTTTGGTCAATCTATCAACACCACCCACATGAATCATTGCTTCAGCTGATTTAGCAGTCCGGTGATAAAGCCATTTCAGCTGAGTCCCATTTCATCTTAATCTAATAAGTTGCAAATGAACCAATAAGTCTTTGCGTTTCCGGTTTTTAATTCTCCCCATGAGATGTCACACTGAAGCGATATAGCCACCGATCTTCTTCTGCCCTGCCAACAAAATTGTGTTCTTTCGTGTCCGGCATCCTTGTACCTCCGGTGGATTGGAGCATGGTGTCGCGGTTTTTGCAGGAACGTGACTTGGTCGTCGCAGTCCATATGGCACGCAGACGCTCCTTCGCACCACACTCCACGCTCACGGTGAATCCGGGTTTTTCCGCACATCGCTTTCTTGATCGGTCAAGAATGTTAACCTTCTCTGTTTCTTGATCTGACCAACCATGTAGCTTCTGCAGTTCTTTGTGCTCAAGTTAGGGAATCCTTCACCGGCCAAAGCCCAAGTCTGAACCATCAACCCTGGTGCAATTAATGTTTGCCACAGTACTTGAGTTCAATCAACGGCAGCCACTTTTCGAAGGATCCGCTACCACATTGTCATTGCCGGGTGGTAGTGAATTTGTCATCCTGATCATCTCAATCCACTCGCTGTTCCCATGTTCAACTCTTCTGGGTGAAAATATATTGAGGCTTTGTGGTTGAGACTTTACCTCGGACATCATGAGGTAATGACGCATTTTTGAAAATGACCACGCCAAAGCCCAGGTCGGGTTGGGCAATTTTGTCTGCGTTGTTTGTTGTCCTTGAAAGAGAGACACAAATTTTGACTTTCTTGTATAAGCAAATGCATCCAAGTCCAGCCTTGAGGGAAGCCGCAATATGGACAAAGGCTTTCTTTATGAGATTCAAAGATCAGGATTAAATGCCATTGCCCCATCGAGCTGAAAACCCCTCAGATTACACGCATTCACCTCAAACCTTTCGTCCTTTCAGCAGCTGGTTTCATTGGTCGAGCATGCTCAGAAACCTTCTGCAATCATGTAATGATCCCGCCAATCAAGAAAACGCGACTCAGTTGTGGTTGGGGTTTATCTATAATAGTTTTGATTCTAAGGGATTCTGACGCGATCTTCCGCGATACAAGATGGCCCGAGAACCACTCCCTCCAGCCAAAACTGCATATCAGCAACGACACAACCTGCAGCCACATTGCTGGGCTCAGGATGCACCTTCCAATGTTCATGTTCCTTCTAATTTCAGAGAGACCGTAGTAATGTCAGTTTGATGGAAAGAACCACGCAATTTGTCCAAGAAGTTCATAGCGATCTTGTCCACATCCGTCAAATAAGTTGCAAGCATTATTTCAATCCAAACCACACATTGTACTACAAACCATATCTATGGTAGCCACGTTTTTTAATGCTCGTGGTTCGGGATCCCCCAAAATAGTGGTATCCAGCCAAGATCAATCTTCAGAAAACTCGATCCGTGAGTTACCAAACAAGCCTTATCTTGGGTAAGGGGTATTTGTTTTTGATATGACATCGTTAAGCTTGATACAGTCCGCACATAAACGACGAAATTCATCCTTCTCTTGCTCAATGTTACAGACCAGATCTCAGTGGCAATTTCAATTAATCAAACCTTGGCTAACATGTCATCATCTGCTTCTCCTTCAGCCCTGCATGGGCCTCATGCAGTCCAGCGTTGTAGCTAGTTACGGGTCCAGCTCCGGATTAACTGCATGATAAAATGACCCCGTCCAAAGGTTATCAAAGTAGATCATCCTAAACACACCTAGTGGTAGCTACTAAACAATTGATTTGATCCAGAGTTGGTTTGATACACTTTTTGCTTTCGTAAATTTTTCAGTTTTTCAGACGCGTTCAACCATATAACGAAACGCCGCAGCTGTTGCTGTGGCCTTTCTTGGCAATATTGAATCCACTGTGTTTGATATCCGAAACCATTCGTAGGGACAATCTCCAAACCTTGAACGGCGACGCGACGGCAAAGAAATCAATTTATGATTTGATTAGCATATTTTTGCAAAATTTTTCGCGTTTTTGTGGTTGATCCGGATTTGAAACTCATCATAATATGCTTCAATCGAGGTTTGAATTTTACTAACACGCAAAAAATCTGCAGACATGTTGAAATGCGATGTTCGGAATCAAAAACAAATGACTATAGTGGTGTTGACAGAAATACACCGCAGAACATTCAGAAAGGGCTTCCCTGGCTCTTCAGCGCTCATGTGTAGAGGCGTCGGCGTTGTTGGGGTTGTTAACAATTTAGCTTGCAGAGACATCGCGCAGCTGCTGATAAAGCGGTGTTGCTGCCAGCTTGGTGTTGACGCTGGGACACCGCGATAGTGCCTTACTGGCACCACACTCGGTAATGGGGCGATAGTGCTCTGGTCTGTTTGTTCAACCGGAATGGTACGTTCCGCCCAGCTTTCAGTGCCAGTTGTGCTGCCAGCGTTGCAGGCCCGGGTGAGCTTTTGCCAAATTGTTGTTGTTGTTGTAGTTGTTGTTACTTCCCGTCAAGTCCACCCGCCTCGATGAACCGCGAGCCTGCATCGGGGCTTGTTGTGGCCTGGAGTGTAACCTCCACGAGCCAGGGGCTAAATCTTTGGGGGTGGTCAGATCCACATTCTCCACCGCCATGCAGCGCTGGCGCGCTCTTTATTGTTTGTCGACCAGTCTGACCGGACAGATGATCGCACCATGTACCTATACCGTGAAGGGACATGATTATATGGTTCAGATTCATCATGCAGTCCGTCAGGAACTTCCTCTTCTCTCTTAACAGTGTCAGTCTCATCAGCATACCTTCACAAGAGAACGGTCGCTGTACCAAAACCAACGGCCGCTAATTTGCTCAGCCTCACTGAACATCCTCATTCCTCTGATAAGACCCAAAGGCTGCCACTTGTTGAACCATTTGAACCCCGCCGAACTTCGATCTCCGCTCGCGGCACGGCATTGTCCCACCGCAGCCGGTCAACCAGTCAGACAGCGAGGCGCGAAGTAATAAACACCTTCGCTACCCATCAGTTACCTTTAAGACGTTCCACAGAACTGGAGCCAATCATCGGGCTTTAGGGGCTCTCGCCCGCCAAACAACCGGAGGCTGGCGTCTCCAGCTCTTGAGCTTCCGGATCCGGGTAACGCGACTTCCATGGCCTGGGTTGGCGGCAGCCCGCAAGGCTACGATGTTGGGTCAGCTTCGCTCTCTTGCTTCCCGCCCAAAGCAGGTTTGCGGTTGCATCATCGCCACCTGGCGCGTCCAGAGGGCCATCTGAAGATATAGAAGATCATGAGAGTAAGATGGTATTCTGGTGGTTCATTTTGTGTTGTTTGAAAACACTGAAAACCGTAAACTTTTCAGCGACGCAACATAAGACCATTCCATTCTATAACAATATTAGTATTAATACTCACACATACTCAATGGTTTTAAAGAAACCATTCTCAGCGTTGCCACAAAGCACTGGATGCTTAACTACACCATTATATAAACCAGTGCAACCATTTCCCCATCGACTTTATATCGATCTGACGAGGTCATCAGTTCCCCGCTTCCAGGTGAACTTTAGAGTCTTCTCTTCGTTCTCACCTGTGTCACGGCCATCGCCTGTGAAGGCGTCTCCTCCCCAATATCATGTTCCACCGCCATCCAAACCAAGAATTCGATCCTCTCGGCCTGATAGCGGGTTTTGGCGGACGCGGATCCGGTCGGACGGGCGGTGACCGGAGCGTCCTTTTCTAACGACGCTACCATGGTGGCTTCGCGGCTGTTGTTGGAGAAGCTGATCGCCTTCGCCTCGCTTCGGACGATGCGTGGAGTATGGCCTGACCGCATGGAGAGGCGTTTGGCGGGTCCTCCGGAACGGTGAGAGCACAGTTCGGCGATCCACACGGTGCCCCTTAACCGGGAAGGCAAGCGTGGCACATCTACGGGTTTTCCTCATTAGTTATATGCCTTCACAGGATGCGCGAAGGCTTTCACGAAAGCTCATTTCGCCTGCCAGACAGCGGGCAAGCTTCGAGGCACGTGGTAAGCCTGGCTTGTTACGGCGCTTCCGAAGAGAAGGCGATCCCTCCGCAGGTGTGGAGGCTCCGCCGTCTTCGTCGGCAAAGATGACCAACGGCAGTTCTTCCCGGCTGGCTTCCGCCCACTCCTTAGAATCCTTGAAACTTCGGGTGCTGGAAGCGCTAAGAACCGTGGCGGTGGGCTGAAGTCATGCTCAAGACTGCTTCTCCGTTTCGTTGATAAAACTTGGTGTTGGAGGGTTCATCTGCCCATCCCCAGAAAGAGAACTGGAGGAGGTTAGAGAGTGCAAAGGTGGCAAAGTTTTAAAGTTGATTCAAAGAAGATCAACATGATTCTCAATTTCTAGCAAAGTCTCAAAGGCAA
>NC_061512.1:184657456-184735766 GCF_022539505.1 Lolium rigidum | reverse complement strand
ACCGAGAACCACGATACGGAAAACCTTCCGGAGACGCCGCCGCCGCCGATCCCATCTCGGGGGATCCAGGAGATCGCCTCCGGCACCTCGCCGGAGAGGGGAATCATCTCCCGGAGGACTCTACGCCGCCATGGTCGCCTCCGGTGTGATGTGTGAGTAGTCTACCCCTGGACTATGGGTCCATAGCAGTAGCTAGATGGTTGTCTTCTCCCCATTGTGCTATCATTGTCGGATCTTGTGAGCTGCCTAACATGATCAAGATCATCTATCTCGTAATTCTATATGTTGCGTTTGTTGGGATCCGATGAATAGAGAATACTTGTTATGTTGATTATCAAAGCTATGCTTATGTGTTGTTTATGATCTTGCATGCTCTCCGTTATTAGTAGATGCTCCGGCCAAGTTGATGCTAGTAACTCCAAGAGGGAGTATTTATGCTCGATAGTGGGTTCATGCCTCTGTGAATCTGGAGGAGTGACAAGAACCACTAAGGTTATGGATGTGCTTGTTGCCACTAGGGATAAAACATTAGTGCTATGTTCAAGGATGTAGTCACTAGTTACATTACGCGCAATACTTAATGCAATTGTCACGTTGTTAGCAACTTAATACTTGGAGGGGTTCGGATGATAACCTCGAAGGTGGACTTTTTAGGCATAGATGCGGTTGGATGGCGGTCTATGTACTTTGTCGTAATGCCCAAATTAAATCTCACTATACTCATCATGATATGTATGTGCATGGTCATGCTCTCTTTATTTGTCAATTGCCCAACCGTAATTTGTTCACCCAACATGCTTGTTCGTCTTATGGGAGAGACACCTCTAGTGAACTGTGGACCCCGGTCCAATTCTCTTTACTGAAATACAATCCATTTGCAATACTTGTTCTACTCGTTTTCGCAAACAATCATCTTCCACACAATACGGTTAATCCTTTGTTACAGCAAGCCGGTGAGATTGACAACCTCACCTGTTTCGTTGGGGCAAAGTACTTTGGTTGTGTTGTGCAGGTTCCACGTTGGCGCCGGAATCTCCGGTGTTGCGCCGCACTACATCCCGCCGCCATCAACCTTCAACGTGCTTCTTGGCTCCTCCTGGTTCGATAAACCTTGGTTTCTTTCTGAGGGAAAACTTGCTGCTGTGCGCATCATACCTTCCTCTTGGGGTTGCCCAACGAACGTGTGAAATACACGCCATCATATAACAAGTTGCAACAATTCATTAAATACTCACAACGGATACTAGGCACTATGCCCCGGACAATTATAATGCTATTACATGAACGAACTCATCCAATCCCGACCATCCCCTTCAGCTTACAGCGAGGAAACTACTCACACATCGATGGGAGAATCATGGATGGTTGATGGAGAGGCGTCGGTGATGGCGATGATCTCCTCCAATTCCCCGTCCCAGCAGGGTGACAGAACGGAGTTCTTGCCTCTGAAATAGGGTTTCGTGAGGCGGCGGCACTACGGACTTTTCTCTGGAATAACTTCGAATCCCCCGGGGTTTTCTCATGACGAGGATCTTATAGTCAAAAGGGGAGGCCGAAACGACGAAGGGGTCGGGAATACAACCCCCAAGCGCGGCCAGGCCTGGGCCGCGCCTGGGCCATGTACTCCTAGCTCCAGCCCCCCTGCTCTTCACCTTCTGGTTCCGTGAGTTCCCCGGGAAATAAGGCATTTGGGTATATTTCTGGGATTTTTACCGAAAGTTGATTTTCTGCACAAAAACAAGACACCAGGGCAATTCTGCTGAAAATAGCGTCAGTCCGCGTTAGTTGCATTCAAAACACACAAGTTTGAGGGAAAATAATAACAAAAAGGTTCGGCAAAGTAGATACGTTTTGGATGTATCACTTAGATACCCTCAGAAAAAGAGGGGTATGTTTGACACCCATTGGCTTTTCTTATTCAATGCTGTCATTGATAGCTTGGATTTAGAGAGGTGACAATGGTTGGGAGACAATTTACATGGGCAAATAGTCTTCTTGAGATGACATACGAGAAGCTGGATCAAGTACTTATGGACTCTGATTGGGAATTTAAGTTCGCTCTAGTCTCAGTACGAGCTCTTCCTCGGATCGAAGCCTTGTGAGACCATGCCCCTATATTTTTAACTACTGGGACACCATTGACGCAACGTAGACGGGAGTTCAAATTTGAACTTGGATGGCTACAACGGGATGGTTTTTCGAACATGATTAAATTAATTTGGGGTTAATCCGGTTGCCGGGAACACCCCAATACAAAGGTGGAATAATAAACTACGTTCGTTGCGTAGATACCTTGAGGGGTGGGCTAGGCACATGACTGAGCAGCTCAAACAAGAGAATCTCAGCCTAACATCATACATTGATGATTTAGAGGCAATCGCTGAGATACGACCGTTGACTGTGCATGAAATTGAACTTAAAAGTCAATACAATGCAAAGTTAGCTGGTTTACTTCGAGAAGAGGAACTCAAATGGTACAAGAGATCTAAGGCCCAGTTCTTGTTGGAAGGAGATTTGAATACGAGATACTTTCATAGTGTTTCCAATAGTAGACACATAAAGAAACATATTCACTCTCTTGTCCAGGAAGAGGGCCTGATATAAGGTCAAGAGCAGCTTCAATCCTATATTATATCTTACTATAAGGGTCTGTTTGGCGAACCTGAGGAATCGGGTCTATCCTTGGATGAATCCAGGACGGATGATATCCCACAGGTGACTCCAAAAGAAAATGCCATTCTGCCCCTGTAATATCCCAGGTAATGGGGTTACAAAAATAGAGGAATCAGATGTGTGCATTGCATTCATGCATAGAAAATGCGGGAATTTTCGCGCTTTAAAGTAAAACAGATCACAATGAATCGAAGTTTCACTTGACCTTGGTGGAATTGAAGTAGCTCATCAAGTCAAGCGCTACAAACTTCAATGTGACTTTGTTCAAACCTTGTTTTGGGTAGAGATGATTTGATCTAAAGGGTTAGATCAAATGGAACTAATAATCAATACAACAACACTTTACTCAATGATCAACTACTTGATCTTATAACAGATCATAATATGGTAATCATTGCCACGACACAAGAACATCTATTCAATTTACAAACCAAGTAACAATAAAATGGAGAAACCATTCCTGACTTATCTTTTCCATGTCTTAAGCTAATCCTTGAACCTACCATGAACCTCATGGTATTCATTATATTTCAATCTTGGAAACAAGACAAGGAGATCAACTCTAGAAATGTATATATCCTTTTCTATTCCATATTAGTATACATCAAACCAAGAGAGATGAGAGTTCTACAATAATTATTAGAGAAGCAACAAACCTTGAGCTAAACCTTGGATATGCATCCAAGTATTCAAATCATCATCTTAAAGAGAAACCTTAGAATATTATTCAAGTCCTTCCCAAGTGAGAGAGCCCATTCATATCAATTATAGCTTTACCTATAAATGAATAGAGGACAATCTTTGAACTAAAGTATTGGGTTGTAAACCATTTCATCTTGGAGTGGTGAGATAACCAAATACCAAGTGGAATAAAACTATATCCATGAATTAGTGAAATAAGGGTTGGATTAATCCAACTAAGTTAGACAATTGAATCTTTAGCTCAGCAACCTAAATAAATATTAGGAGTACACCATAAACCCTAGAATAAACCATTCCTATATGAGAGAACTCAAGCTATGGAGTTACACTAAAAATAGATGAGGCAACACCTGGATTTGAGAGAGAGAACTATTCTTATGACCAGATGATCATATCATCATTGTTGAGTAGAACCCTAACATAATATCTCAGGCATTCTCCTGGGATATAAACTTTAGAGGCAACCATAGAAGTTCCATTCTAGAAAGTGAAATAGAAGTACTATACCCTAGTGGATCAAGACAATGCTTGATCATAGAAGCGAGAAACTCATTTCATAAGAGATACTTTAGGAAGCCAAACCTTGTTCATTATCAATTGGTGAATGATCATAAACCCTAAGAACTTGATGTATGTGAGGATAAGTTAAACCCTACTAGAATAAGTAGATTTCATTCCCACATGAAATTATAGGAAGATAACTAGTAAGCAACCCTAGGTTTATATCTTATCTTTTACTTGTGAATCACTTGGTAATCATAAGTAGAATCCTACCATATCTATGTCTCATAAATTAAAGAACCTAAGAAAACCTTAGAGTAAAACTCCATACTTAATATGGTGAGAAACCATTCATCCATAAGACCAAAGTTAACTATAAAAAGAACTATAACCAATGTAGTTAATTTAATGATAAATTAAGGATAATAATTGTAGGTAATTGGTAGAAGATAAAACCAATTCTCAAATCCTTAGTAATTAAATGAGCACAGAAGCAAGTAAGAAAGTAACCATATTATCTTGGTTAGGGGAGATTAACCCTAGCACATGCAATATGGTGTCATCTCATCTCACCACCTTGAATTAAACCTCAACCCTAGTTTATGTATCACTATGGTGATCATAAAACAAACCAGGCCAAAGATGAGATTCAAACCAATTGCCATTAGGTGAATCTCATTAGAACCTTAGAAATTGCTCACAAACTATATCTTTGGTTTCAATTATGAACCAAAGATTAACCGTGTGCTATATTTAATAATTCAAACCCATAAGTGGTAATCAACCACTTATCATTAGAATCAAAACCAAACCCTGATGAGAGTAATACCTACTCTAAGTATTTCGAGGTGTTATTAAAATAATAGTACAAGTATTAAACTTGAAATAGAAATTAAGATAAACCTCACAAGACCTTAACAAGCAAGTGCTCACATAAATTCATGTGCAAGTGACCAACAATCTCAAATGAGAGATCAAGTCCTTAGAGATATTTTTAGCACATGAAATCATGCCATTTAGTCACTTACTTAATAAAACTCCATAAACAAACCTTACTTGGCAACTTATTTCTTGCAAAGCAATACCAAATAAAACAAGAAATATTACTAAGTAAGAAAACTACCAATTTGGAAAACAATTTGAATATTCCCAAAGATAATATTCAAATTCATGTCCATAGGGGTATTGAAATTCAAATACCAATAATAATAATTAAACCAATGTTATGGTGCCACATTAAATTTGCAAATACACCACTCCAGACCTTGCAGTCTCTTGAACTAATCCTTATATGTTTCAAATAAGTAAGACCTGCAAAATAGAAAAGAATTCAAATTTGAATTCTAAACAGAATTATAAAACAGAAAAAGGAAAATAGATAAAAGAAAGAGAGGGAAAAGAGCTTACCTGGCCGCGAGCGGCCCAGTGCGCGAGCCCAACACCAGAGCCCAGCAGCAGCCCAACACTCGGCCCAGACCATCACAGACCCAGCCCAAATACCCCTTCGGTGGATAAGACTGAAGACGAGGTCGCCACCTTCGTCTTCGCCACCGTCGACGTCCAGGAGAGCGCCACGGCGCTGTGAAGGCCACGTCCCGTGGTCGTCGCCGATGATATTGACCGCCAGCGCACGGCCTAGAAGCTATAAAGCGCGCGGGAGCCCTCCAGTTTCCTCTTCTCTGCCCATTTCTCCCCAATTTCGAAACCCTAGCTCGCCCGGTCATCTTCATCGCCGCCGATTAGGGCCACCCCGAGCATCGCCGTGAAGCTCTGGAGCTTCGCCTCGTTCCCAGCAACCCCCTCGTCAACGCGTGCTTGCCGGGAAGCCCTACACCCGACGAATCGGGTCATCGTTTCCCCGCCGGTCACCATCAGACCCCGACGCTCGCCGTCGATGTAGACCACCGCCAGCCTCGCCGACACGCCCGTCGGAACCGCGGTGAGCTCCTCTACCGAATGGCATGCTTGCCTTGCTTGATAACCCGCCGTAGCATCGCCGCGTCGTGGAACCGTGGCCGCCGCCGTTTCTCATGCTCGCCGGGATGCCTCCGGTGACCAATAGATGGGGGCGCCGCCACCTTTAGGTTCGCTATGGCGCCGCGCATCCAACCTGAGCCTCCACGCGGGCGCGGGAACGCCGTATCGCCGGTGTCTTCCTCGACTGGCCATCGGCCAGGAGCTCCTCTGCCCAGTCACCGAGTTTGACTCGGTCAAGGCTTATGTGGCAGGTGGCGTGGTCTAGCCCCACCAGTCATTGACTGTGTGGGTGCACTGACCGGGTAGGGTTAGTCATTTCGTTTTATTTTTGCAATTCAATAATTACTGCAACTTTAAAAATTTATAGAAAAATCATATTAACTCAGAAAAATAAGAATAAGACATCAAAATTCTTATAAAAGTAAATACTATCCAATACAAATATAAAATGAAATTTTTATTTTTAATAAAAATTTAATCATTTAATACTCATTGTTTAACCCTTTTCTTTTAATTTTAAGTTCAAGTAAAATTCAATAATTAGTAAAAATTTCCAAAAGTAAATAAAAACCAGTAAATAAATAAAGAAAACATTAAGACTAATTTTCTCTATTTGTTATTTTGTTAAATCATTATTAGAGAGATTTAAACCCTAATTAATAATTACCTTAATTATTAATCCATTAAAAATAATAAAATGTCAAATCCAAGATTATTATTCCAAATTTATTAATAACATCAACTTTATTAATGAAGTTATTAATCCAATAATTATAGGGTAGTTAGGAAACCCTAGCTCCATTAGGAACAAAGTGATAACCTCATAATTTCATGTGGAACCCTAAAACCCTAACTCTACTAGGAACCCTAGTTCCATTATTACATGTGAATCCTAAATTGCTTCTAACCTAAACCCTAGGTTAGAATATGTGATCTTGGTACCTACTTCCTAATCATAGAACCAAAGTAGTAAATAAATACTTGTCTTGGTCACATAAAATGTAGAAACCTATCACTAATATATGGGTATCCCATGTACTCATCCTCATCAGACCTAACTAATCAAGTAGGGTCAACCAAGTACAAAACCCTAGTTCCTATTCCAAAGACCACATCCTTAGTTATCCATAACTAGCATCACACCATTGTGATGAACCCTAATAGCAACTACACCTACTATTATGTATTACATTCCCTACTCCACTAAACCCTACTAGTGTTGGATACTAATTATCAACCATCCTATTTAGGAGCCAATTATTCCTTACTTACCAGAACCAACAGTAAAACCTAGGCCACCTCAACCCTAATTGATATACATCTTCTTACTTAAGAAGTATGTTCTTCAAAAGTTATTCTTTTGAAGAAAATAAGGAATCATCATCAACCCTGCTTATAAGGACCTATAAACCCTAGCTAGCTATCACCAACAAGATGAACCAATCTTGATAGCAACCTTGTATGAATAATTGCTTAGGATACCTAGGCTTATCTTAACCTTACAAGCCCTAGGTGTTGATGAATCCAACTTTGTTGGGATCCATCTAATATTTACTCCAGCAACTACCTGAAACCATAGTCAACCATAGAAACCCAACCTAATTACCATACTTGTTCTTTATCTAAGAACATGTTCTTCAAAAGTTAATCTTTTGAAGTATATGATAATTAATCATTAACCATGCCATATAGTACTAAAACTGACCACCTGTTCTTTACTTGTTAACATTATGCCAATTATCATTCTTTGTGTGTTCAATTGATTATTATGCTTTATTATCTACCTGTTTATAATACCAAGTTAATCACACCTGAGTAAGAACCTTGTATGTGAATCACTCTAAAAGTGCAACACACCCCAAAACCAATCATTACCACTCAATAATCCTAAGTCATCGGGGTTAGGACACGCTTAGAGCGATTGCATCTCATTCTTATGCATTATTGCATCTTGCCAATCTTTTAAACATCGTCCTTACCGGACGATGATGCTATTTCAGAATTTGGAGTTATTGCGTAACGAAGACCTTGTCTGCATAATCTTGCAGCCAAGAAAGGCAAGTTCATCACTTGCTCATGTCATTTGAATATCTTTATCAAATTACTTGCAAAGTACTATGATTATCACTATTGCATAAAAACAAAAACCACTACTTTCATAACTATGAATATGACTATGTGGTGGGCAATGGAACCATGGATTGTGTTGATATGGTGGAGGTTCCATTGCAAGGGTTTATATCCATCTAGGATTAACAACAAATGTCGTCCAGTGATTCTTGTGCCGTAATACCCGTGTTAACCATAAGATCTGGAGTGGGACGGAATAGTCAATTGTATTTCCACCTCTTGTACATCAACGGATGCGCTTACCGTAGCAGTTGTATCTTGCGGAGCAACTTGTGGGTGGGGAACCCATTCTAAGTCCCCACGGTTATGCTTGTGCATACCGTAGCGGTTGCGGCTTGCGGAACAACTTGTGGGTGGGGAACCCATTCTAAGTCCCCACGGTAATGTGGTCTATGATGGGTTGCAGCTACCGGCGAAGGAGTTTGGTTCGATCCCGGATCGTTGTCGTGGTCGGGGTCCGTCCTTAAATGGTGTAAGTGGACCGACGAGGACCCAGGGTCGGGGTTTGCAACAAAGGGTGGGTGTGCGAGGTAGCGGAGGAATATGATTGGCTATGACCTTATACCGGGCCTCACACCAAAGGAAGTGTGGACGGGGAATATGCCCGGTTGGCACCAAGGTTAAGATCTCTTATGGGTAAAGCAACACACCTCTCGCAGAGTGTATTGAATCGTGACCTGTCACTCCTCGTTCCGGGATTTGGAACTCGCGAACGCTGCCGGAAAGGAGCTCCATGAAGTTCTAGTAAACCGGTGAAGGCTGACGGACATAGTTCTTCTAAATAAAAGCAACCTTTTGAAGAAATGATTATGAAAACTTGCATTGGTATTAGACTTTCTGGTCTAATACTGTAGCTAGTGCATTAAACACCTCTTTCCTATAATGAACTTGTTGAGTACGCTTGTACCCATCCCACTCTTAAATCCCCTGCTTAGATATGGAGGCATCAAAGGAGGATCTACAGTGCAACTCGAAGACCGAGGAGTCAACAACTACTTCAAGAGACAGGACCATGTCAGAGGAGTCAGATACCACGTCCAACAAGGAGAAAACCTAGTTTAGCCATAGAAAGGAACTAGCTTCCTAAACCTAGCTCCTATTTAGCTAGAATCTATTCATAGCCCCTACAACTAGTCAAATACTCTACAAATAGAGTTCATGATAGGATTAGACTACGAGTCGTTCTTCTGGAGTTTATTTGCAGATTTACCTCATTGTAAAGTAGGAGGTCGTGATGATCTTATGTAACGAGTAAATATTGTAATTCTATAGACATGCCTTGGACCCGCATATGTTTCTGTTGTACCACTCTGAGCGATATAATACGAGTGGAACTGTGTTTCATTGGTGTTATATCAGACTTGCATACTACACCATGCAGTGGTATGCCGGGTCACCACAGCCCCTTATTCCGAGGAGGAGATTAGGAAGGAGGTCTTTCTGATGGAGCATAATAAGGCACCAGGATCGGATGGTTTTTCAGCCGAATTCTATCAGTCTTTCTGGGATATTGTGAAGACTGACTTGTTGGAATTGTTTGCTGAGCTTCATGTGGGATAGATGGATCTATTCCGTATCAGTTTTGGTGAAATCATTCTTTTACCGAAAGTTACTGATGCGGAGTGGATCCAAAAATATAGACCCATATGTCTTTTAAATGTTTTTTTATAAAAGTAGCTACTATTTGACTGAATTCAGTGGCAGATCATGTGGTGGGTCCTTCTCAGACGACTTTCATGCAAGGTAGATACATCCTAGATGGAGTTGTCACTTTGCATAAAACAATTCATGAGATGCACCACAAGAAGTTAAATGGGGTCATACTCAAAATCGACTTTGAAAAATCCTATGATAAAGTTAATTGGTCTTTTCTTCAACAAAAACTTTGGACGAAAGGATTTTCTGATGAGTGGCGCGCCCTAATTAATAACGCCATTTTTGGTGATAGTGTTGCCATAAAGGTCAATGATGACATTGGCAAATACTTCCAGACAAAAAAAGGGTTGAGGCAAGGTGATCCATTGTCCCCAATGCTCTTTAACATTGTGGCAGATATGCTTGCAATTATACTTGAACGCGCTAAGTTCGATGACCAAATTGAAGGTGTGGTTTCCAATTTGGTTGATGGGGGCTTATCAATTATTCAGTATGCCGACGATACAATTCCATTTATGGATCATGATTTGGCAAAGGCACGTAATATGAAGTTAATTCTTTCAGCATTCGAGCAATTGTCAGGTCTTAAGATTAACTTCCATAAAAGTGAGCTTTTTTTGTTTTGGCGAAGGCATAGACGATGCCAACCTATATGCCGAGCTATTCAGATGGGGGCTTGGTTGTTTTCCAATTAGCTATCTTTTTATTTTGATTCACCATCGAAGACTTACTTTGGCTGAATGGAAAATCGTCGAAGAACGACTTCAGAAACGCCTTACTACTTGGAAAGGAAAGCTCCTATCCCTTGGGGTAAGATTAGTCTAATTCAGTACTCACTAATATGGTACTGTATATGACCTCTTTCTTCCATTTACCCAAAGGAGTCTTGCACCGATTGGATTATTTCCGATCAAGATTCATTTGGCAAGGGGATAGCGAGAAGAAAAAATATCGGTTAACAAAATGGAGTGTTATATGCCGTCCAAAAGATCAAGGTGGACTTGGTGTTCACGATCTAGAAGATAAAAACAGGGCCTTGCTAGGAAAGTGGCTGGCTAGGTTATTAACGGAGGATGGTGTATGGCAAGAACTACCGCAGAAAAAGTATGTAGGCTCAAAGGCGATATCCCAGGTTTTTTGGAAACCGGGGGACTCGCACTTCTGGGCTGGCATTATGGCAACAAAGAAAATTTTTTTTCCGTTTGGTTCCTTTTCCATTAGGAATGGGGCGGAGATACGTTTTTGGGAGGATCGATGATTGGGAACAACCACTCTCCGTGAACAATATCTAGCCTTGTACAATATTGTTCGTTATAAAGGGGACACCTTGCAAAAGATGATGGAATCTTCTCCACCATCGGCAACGTTCAGACGTGATCTTAGTGGTCCCCGCCTAGACTGCTGGAATGAACTGCTTCATCGGTTAGACTCAGTACAGTTATCTACGAGAACTGATGAATTACGTTGGAGTCTTACCAAGAATGGCGTATTCTCGGTAGGCTCTATGTACAAAGCCCTTTGCACTCCTACCCAACCGATTTTAAATAATAAGTTCAACTGGAAGATGAAGATACCATTAAAAACTAAGGTCTTTGCATGGTACCTTCGTCGAGGTGTGATTCTTACTAAAGATAATCTTGCAAAACGCAACTGGCAGAGTTGCAAGAAATGTGTGTTCTGTCGCGAAGAAGAGACAATAAAACACTTTTCTTCAATTGTCGGGTTGCTAAATCTATATGGTCAACATTCAGATAGGTTCTACCCTATATTTGGGAATTGGTTAAATGAGGTGGATTCAAGGTATAAAACGATTCTCCGAGTGGGAGCGATTGCAGTTGTATGGTCGCTTTGGCTGTGTAGAAACGACAAGGTTTTTAATGATAAAAATTCTTCTATTATGCAGGTTATTTACAGATGTACATCTATGCTCCGTTCATGGTCATCGCTTCAACGCTTCGAGGACCAAGACCTATTTATGGAGGTGTCTACACGTTTGGAGAATACGATCAATGATTTTATTACCCAACATGGGTGGCTGCATAACCGTAGGATAGATGCCAATGGAGCTGTTGACTAGTTGATTTTTTTTTTCCTTTTATCCTTTATGTACTCTTTTTGTTTGGATACTGGATTCTTAAACGACTGTGTGCATTTTAGCTATGCAGAGGCTGAGTATAATGCTTGATACTTCAAGTAATAAAACACCCTTTATCCAAAAAAAGCTCTATTCTAGTAGAAAAAGATAGTAGATCAAAGAACTTTTATTTAATTAAGTTTTAGTATGAGAGTA
This sequence comes from Lolium rigidum, assembly GCF_022539505.1. Lineage (NCBI taxonomy): Eukaryota > Viridiplantae > Streptophyta > Magnoliopsida > Poales > Poaceae > Lolium > Lolium rigidum. Next base: position 184,723,837 of record NC_061512.1, on the reverse strand, counting down.
GATGCCCATTTGATTGCTAGGGATGCCGTTTCGATGCCTTTTGGTCGCCGCTTCTGGCTGATTGATCCACCGGATTTTGTATCTCGATCAGTTGTTTCTGATGAATAAAGTTCTATTCTCCTCTAAATAAATAAATAGGCCTTGGATGCGAGTGACAGTACTGGTTTTCACCCCGCAATTCACAGGACAGCCACCGTTAGATTTAAGCCACTTGTTGTTTACCTCTCCCCTGGATACAGACGCCAATGATCATTGGGCCCGTATACGAGTGGGGTCAGAGGAACCGAGTCTGTGTGTGCGTTCTGGTTCTGGCCATGTCCGATGAAAACCCTAGACTTCAACGGAGGGGAAAAAACATCCGCGCCGCCTCCCCGCTTGAAACCTTCCCGCGTCTCCTCCTCTCCCGCTCAGCCGCCGCCGCACACCGGCGCTGAGCAGCGCCACACTTCATCGTCCCCGACTTCACTGTGGCCCCGCGCTTGCTCGTAGCTCTCCTCGCGGCCCAACGAGGCTGGGCGGAGAGGGATGGCATGGAGAAGAGGCACAACTTGCCCATCATGGTGGTGGCGGAGGAGTGGGATGCCGCCATGATGGGCTGCTGCCAAGGGCACGGCGGCCACCATGGTGGGTCCAGCCCTCCTCGCCGTCTCCGTCGTCCATGCGTCTGCGGTTGACAACTGCGTCCAGGGATGGTAAATTGGTAAGCAACATTCACTGGCTTCAACATCAACTCACGTGTGAGATCTACATATTTTATTTCCGTGTATCCTGCAAATCAGTGCTCCTGTACCTCATTCAGGCATTCCCTAGCGAATACGAAATCAAGATTAATAATGCTACCTGTTTTCGCTGAATCTCCATTCTATTCTGAGTAGGTTATGATTAAAAGGAAATATATGCCATTTGACAGCAGAAAACACTATGCTCAGCTATTTATGTCGTTGTATAAGGTACTTGATGATAAACTATTCCATCACTCATATACATTTTGTAGTGAAGAAATAGGTTTCTCCTTAAGATAATGGTACATATTATGCCCTGAGTTTTACTCTCTGTAATGTTCGGAGCTGACTCTACCAAGAACGGATGACAATGGGATTTGAGGCCAGGGAAGAGGCTAGACGGAAACGCATTCGGGCCATTTGTGGCATGCGGCCGATGGAGTAGTTCTAGGCTAGGTGGTCGGTTGTGACTATACAAGCGTCGTTGGGCGGGCACATGATGCGTTCTTTGGCGTCTCTTATCTTCCCTCGAGTCTTCGAGGTGACGAGCCCATATTGGCATTCTTAACCTCATGGTGAGAGCACTATACATCACAAGTCAAATGAAATTATTTGGTTTAGTGGATCTATATACTATATTCTGAAATTAGATTTCCTATTTTATGGACAAAGTTTTGAAAGTCTTAAACATGAATCTGAAGCTAACATATTTTTAGACAATAAGAGAGTAAGTCTAGGAGATTCGACAGATTCAAAAGTTCATCTTGGTCCCTGGAATTCCTTACCTGCTGTGTTGTGCCACGACATTCTCTTATGACATCATTTTCTAATGATCTGTATAACCTTAACCGACACTTAGTAATTTACACAAGTTAATTAACAGTGGCACTCGAAGTGTCCCCAGTTATAAAGAATTTTGGGAAAAGATTTTTAGTTCCATAAACAACAGACTGATAGAGTGATACTCAGCTGATGCCAAAGCATTATGTGTACATTGTCGTGTTAGTTGTTCAGTTACCTTCAAACAAGGTCCGTGCTTGAGCACTAGAGCTGTTGGTATCCATCCTACTGACTACACGTTTAGTTACCTTCGATATTGATCTCCATCGTATTTGATTGCAGGCAGCTATATCAGCTCCATTGCATGGTGGGTTATCTAGACTTTGCTTTTTTAGATGATTGATGAGATTGTACATCGCTCTCCAACTGTTCTGGCTGGTTTGCTGTTTGGGGATGAGAAAGAGTCTAGTGACACATTGCAAAGAAGGCTTTTCTCTGAAGCCTTTTCGAATGAGGGCACTCAGCCATTTCTACCCATCATTTGTCAAGGAGTCACTGATGAAATTGGCAATTACACCAAGATAGTGGTGCATAAGAAGATAGCTTTTGGGGTATGCTTTACTAAACCTTTTCATCAATTGTTCTATTCCGCTTTTATGCTCTAGAAAATCAGTGGATCTTCAGAATTATTCTATTCCGCTTTTATGTTCTAGCACCAAGAGGATATATTTCAGAATGTGGTTAGTTTTCCATCTGTCAGCCTGTGGCTGTTCCACATAATTATACTTTTGTCTTCAGTTGTTTTCTCAGGTTCTTACCTAGCTAGAAGCATTATTGTTTTAGATCTTTAGTTGTATTATTCATGCCACTGCTTTTCCTGCCAATTATACTGCGTACCCCGTTGGTCATGAGACTAATTTAGTTCTATGGGGGTTGATGAGCTCTCTTATCTGTTAAATATTATGCATTTGATATTTCGCATGTTTCACAAGTCACTGATATGTACTTAATATTTAGAGGCAAGAAAATCAAGTTGATTCTAATTTTACTTTTGGTGTTGATGCACTGCTACACATGTCATCTGGTAGAAGTAAAAAGGTCATATGTTTACACATGGCCAGCTTTGTGTGGTTGTGTCGCGTATGCTCTCTAAAATCTCTTCGCATGTTGATTGAAAATGAGGATGGTACAAGCGGTTTTACAATCTCCTGCAGTCATCTGATAGAATTTACTAATTGTTTTGTTATGGAAGTGGTCTGCCGCATTTTAGATTTGTGGGATACACATGTTTTTTCAACTGTGAATGCTTGTGTTTGTATGCAGTGCATCTGTCTTATGCAACATGTATGGCTAAGGTCCTGAGGAATTTGTACCGGAAATATTGTAGGGTGTGGTGAAGTTTTTAGAGTTTCAGTTTGAGTGTGTTCTAATCGCTTTGGTTTGCTTCAAGTTTCTTAGTTATGTATGCATTGATGCATTGCAGCAGGGTGTAGTATATGATGTATGCAACTTTAAGATAATCAACTATTCTCATGTGGAGTATGGCAGTCCACTTTCATTAACTAAGCCATGTTTAAATTAGATGCAAGTTACTTGTCATTAGACAAATATTCTATATACAGAGATCATGCCGAACCAACGTCTTTCATCTTTACAGGGCAATGGTTATAGAACGCTTCTAGGCCAGAAGCATCACATTTAGACTTAGACACTCGTCGACAATCCAAAATTGACCCTGAACTGATATGCGCACTTGCTAAGCAAGTTGTCCAGGACCAGCTCCAGCTATAGGTTCTACCCCACTTATATAAATTGACCGTTTTTACCATATTTTGTTAATTGTCATGTAGTATGTAATCTGCTGAAGTTAGACGTTAATCACTTCCTGTTGGGCATGCAGATGAACAAGAAATTGCAGGAGCTGAAGGGCGCCAACAAACCTTCAGACGTCGAAACTTAGTGTGCAAGGCCTTGGGATGGTCAGGTAGTTGTGAACTAACGCCCTGCCAGCCTTGATGCACACGGCACACAAAGGCAAAAAGATTGGTGAAATTTCCTTGGCTAATATAGTATTATTTTTCAAGCCTGGCAGGGTACATTGGGTGAGCTTCTAAGATTATTTGGGCATTTTCAGAGGTTTATATACACCGTTATTATTATGGGTGATTTATAATGTGTTCTGTTGCAGGTGATTTAACCGTGGCGCGGTAGGCGGCCGTGCAGATGTGCGGTGGGATTGAGGTCGACGATTGCTGCAGCGGCTGGCGGAAAACGGCGGCTGTAGCGGTTCGTTGCCTCGTCCTCTTCTCTCTCCCACCAGCCCAGCACCATTCCCTCTCTCACACATTCTTCCTGGTCTATTTTTTGCACCTCGTGAGAAGGAGGGGGGCGGCTTCAGCGGAAGGACCAGGTGGAGTCTGGCGCGTAAGGGAGCAAGCTGGAAGGGCCGATTGTTTTGGGGGTCTGGTTGTTGCTGTTCTAGGTTGACTACCACATCAACTAAGTTGCGTCCTCCTGCAAAGTATCAAGCGCCATCATGTCTCCCTCCCATCAAGCACCACCAAGGCAGCAAGGTGCTATTCATATCTACAGATTTGTTTTTCTGTAAGAGAAAGAATAGTGGTTTATATAGGAAGAGAAGGGTGGGGATGTTGTATGATTCCAGGTCCAATGAAAGCACATCAGTTGTTGAGTTCATAGGATAGAGCTATATTGGTTGTAGATGTTAGGGTTTTCGAATTGTTGTCCTGCCTTTGATAATTGGCAATTCTTGTTGTTCATTTTGTAGATTGATTTGGCTTTTGCTCATATTTATACTAACACTTGATGAGTTCATATGTCTAATTCCATGCCAGATATAGCTGAGAAGCTACCGCAATACCGCAGATGGATTCTTGAATTCACTAAAGATATTGGTTGTTCCTCCTCGCCCAATTTATCAATAGGCTGGCAACTTCACTGAGATACATGACAAATTATCTCTGCTATAGGTTTGCTCCCTCGATTACGAACCATCTTTTGTGTACCTATGTTCATGGAAGTGGCTTCTGCAAAACTGAGCATGTGCCTTTATTTCTCTTGTTCTTTTGGTGTGATTGGAATATAAGATCTCAGTTTAGCTTCTCTGAAATCTGGACCATGCCCATTCTCTTTTAGTCGTCATGGTGCCTTAGGATAAGCGATAGAGTTAAATTTAGTAACTTCATGTTATGGCCTCTTCAGTTTTTGCCTTGGTAAAAGTGATAGTTTAAATGGTACATTATCTACTATTCTCTTTCTTATATACTTGTCCCCCATATGGTCAGATTGGACAATCCCATGGAGCTTCCTTCACAACAGATTCATTTTTTTTTACTTCTTGCCAAGTAATTGGTTGCTTTAAGCTTAACCTTCCCATTCTGGTCTGCGTTTTCACATGCCATGTCTAAAATTACAGAGGTCTTGTTTTTCCTTGCAATTGGAATGTCATCACTGTCAATTGCTTGCTCAATTCATATGCTGATACTGAGAACTGTGGTGCTAGCTTACCTATACATACGCAGTGAAAATATTGTGTACAGTATGCACCTCACTAGTGACTGGGAATATGATTTTATTTTGTTCATGCAAACTGATATGTGTTTTAGTCATCTAGCACCTGGAGTATGTAAAAAAAAAGATGAAGGAGTAAATAAGCTATAGTGGAGCAATAGTTTAGCAGTGGCAGATGCCTATTACAGTATGTTGCCTACGTATTAGTGGTTACCTATTTCTGTATAACTTCGATGTTATAGCATGTTGTTCCTACTTGGTACCCAAACCCGATTGAGGTTCCACTGGCAGTGCAACTTTTTTTTGTGCCTTTTGCGCAAGCTGGAGACTAACCCAACTGATCCTAATGATCGAAAAGTGGTGCTGCTGGTTCTGGTACATAAGGGCCTATCAAAAGGCCATGTCTGCTTTCATCACTAGATACATGCGTCATCACTGCTGTTTGATTTTCTTCTCCAAATGATAATGGTTCGGTTAGCTCATTATCGTTGCTATACTTACCTTCTTGCAGATGGTAAGAAGATTACTGCTATACTTAAATTCTTGCAGATGATAAGATTACCGCTGTACTTAAATTCTTGCAGATGATAAGATTACCGCTGTACTTAAATTCTTGCAGATGATAATATTACGGATTTGTGGTTGTGAGGGCTAGCTTTGTTCTCATGTTGCATTATCACTACCGCTATGACCCTGTTGTTAAGAATGTGGTATTGTGTCACTGTGGGAACAATACATGTATAAGCCTCTTGTGCGACAATTATAATAATGATAGTTATTTCGCTTCAACATTATTGTTGAATTAATTTGTCACCTAACCGTGTCTTTTATATGCGTGGAGTTGTTTCTTTAACAGTATATTTTTTAGTTTAAAGAGTGTTTACCCACTGATTTATCCATGTGAAAACCGGATCTAAATCCTAAACCTTGCTTTTCGTATTCACTGTCATGAGGAATGTCTATCTCTCTTATTTTTCCTCTCGGGTGAGACAAAAGTTGCTATGCTTGTTGGAATCACCGTAATATTTATGATTCATGTGTTTCGCGCATATTGGTGGTGAAGGAAGGTAGATCTTAGACCTCTGTTCCTGCTTCCCCCAAAAGATATACCACCATTTTGGCATGCATTTTTTATCATCACGGTCAATGGTATTGCTACTGCCTAGAGACGTTCTCAATTTTTTTCCCACGGTACTCTTGGTTGCAGTCTTGTGTTCGAACCTTTGCGACAGCTCTTCTATCTCAAGCTACAGATTCATAGACTGAACTTTATTTGTTCCTAATGTATGGTGATAGGATTTTATATTGTTGTTAAGATGATTAAGCTTTTGGTGATTCTGCAAACATATACGCTTAGTATATTCAAACTAGACAGCTACCATGCTCTATATTATATTACTAGGTATTTCCCCCCAACAAGCCACTGATTACACTAGGGTTCTGTATGGTACGAGGAGGCTTAGGAGCTCACAAAAATGGACTAATCAATGTTGTTCGTATCTGTATCTTATTACTTACTCTTACTATGAGATTCCTTATGTGGTCATGCTGCACGGTGCAGTTGCTCACCACATCGCTATTGTGTGAATTGCATTATTATTGCTTTTGCCTGATGATAAATAGTACTCCATCCGTCACATGAAACATGTTGGAGGTTTGTTAAAATGTGGATGTATCTAGATACTACTTGGTGTCTAGAAACATCTAAATTTAGACAAATCTCAAAACATATTTCATGTGACGGAGGGAGTACTATGGTTCATCCCTCTGTATTTTATTACTTTGTTTGCATTGCTTTAATGTTAGAACTGTTTGCTATGCTACATAGGACAGTCCCTATTGATCTCGACACCATAGGGATACGGAGAAATTGGAAGTGAGAGGGAGCCTTGGTACACGCCATAATTTTATATTGTTGCAAACAGTGAACTACTTTTGTTCACAGCAGTATCCTCTTCAGGGCCTCTCAGGGTCTGTCAGATAGTGAGATGTGTCATTTTTTTAATGCTCTATGTTATGTCTTAATTAAAGAAACCATACTGAGCTACAAGTTTCAATTGCAGTGTTATATTCATCAATAGTTTTTTTGGGTGCCAATATCAAGTATCAACCCCTGAAGTAATTTTTTAAATCTGACAGATACCCCTCTGTATGACCCCTCTGTTAGTGATTCATGTTAATGCATCTTAACTTGAGAAAGATCTTCAATGTATTACCCCTCTGTTTATTATGGTTTTGAAGTTCATGTGTGGATGCGTATAAAATTACAGAAATGCCAACTCATATTTTCCTTCATTGCGATATGCCGATATCCTTGTGATTTTATTGATAATTTTTTTCCACGGCTATCGGTATAGCACCGAATAATGCAACTTAATTGATATCGTTTGTTTTAATGTGTGATGAAGTGTACTTAAATGTGTGGCTCTCCGTTTATTTTGTTTAATGCTTACTTGCCTTGCCATCTTTTGGGCATCGTATTGTGGACATTACAAATACCAAGTGTATGTTTTTACTGAAAGATGCACTTTATTTGTATAAGGGATTAGTGCTCTTGTAGCTGAATGGAACTTTCTACCCAATAAACTATGAACGATAACCAATTTAATTGATATCATTTTTTTAAGGAAGAAATGATGGTAAGAACCACCAGGGCCAGAACATGTGTCAATTTACGAGTAGTTTATTTACTTCAAGGAAATAGGACTATAGGAGTAGTGCGGACTTTTTATGTTACAGTGTGGCCGAACCATAGTAAAAAAGATTGTGGCATTATATATGTATCATCATTGTAATTGAAAATGGAATTGGAGAAGAGATGCTTTTATATAACATAATTTGGTCCAGCCATATGTTTTTTTCTGTTGTCGCGCCCTTGACAGAGAAGCAGTAGTACGTGTTCTGGTTCCCTAGAGAGATCTCCCGTTTCTTGTACACAATGAAATTAGGCTGATTGAGTTTCTACTCTGTTTGTCTGTCTTAAAAATAGAACTATTTGCAAGCCATCTCTCTGCATTTTATCCATGCAGATACAGTTTATTGGCTTACATTATGTAGGTGCATTTGCACAAGCTCCCTCTGGTAATATCAGATCCTAATTTATTGGATTTTTCAGCTTTTTGGGACATTTTAGCGTTTATCTGTTTGCAGTGTTGTAGATGTTAGTGGTGATTCAGTTAATATTGGATCTTTTTTGCAAAAGAAATGGTGAGTTATAGAGATTTGCACTTGCTACTTACATTGTAGCCATTTGACCGTCTGTGATTTTTTTTTGAGAAATGTATACATGTCTCTTTGACATTGTTTAGTACCCTTGATTACCACAAGCGTTCATAGAGAGCCAACTTAGTCTACTATAAATTCGTTACAAAATTTCATGTTATAAGTGCCAGCTACTGAGCATGTTGTGTTACACAGATTGAGGGGGCATTTAATATTTCTGTTTCCTAACAACTAATCAATCAACACTGTTCTACATGCCATATGTGTTGTGTATAGCAGGTAAAAATATTGCTCTGATAGAGTGGAGGTAAGTTGGTGCTATTGGTTTAGTTGCAGATCTCAGTTTGTATGGTCTTTTTCAGGTGTTTAGCTATGAAAGGAGATGATTCCCCTGAAGGTGACAAGTTTTCGTATTGGTTATTCCTTGTTCTGCCTGGTGATCCGCTAGGTTCTCTAGCCATTCTCACTACCTGTGAATTCAGGTACGTGCTTTTCTTTTGGCCCTTGCTTGCTTTACGTTCTGCTTCTTAGCTTATATTCCCCTTCTCCATGGTCCTTCCCCACTTTACAAGTTTGAGGATTACTCCTGTGTGATGGGGCGGATTAAGACAAATAATATCTTCTATTTGCTATTTTGCTCATGATCAGGAAGTACTCATTTTTTCATTGTGCCTGCAACCCAGTTAGGCAACAGTTTCTCTAAACAGTAGGTGACCTGGGCTACATAGCTTGTGCTATTTATTAGGCATTAAATCTCATGTGCTTTGCTATATCCGTGCTAGCAAAGTTCAGTCTATGAACTTTTGATATTTAAGAATAATGCTGATCTATTAACTTTGGGTGTCAAACTCTAGAGAGGATAGCAATGAAATAATAATTTTGGATTGAAAAGAGAAAGGCAACATGTAAAATCATACCATATAGTTAATGTAAGTTCACGCCTTTGATCATGGAAGTTAGAAACCAAATCAAAGCCATTGTATACTTATTTACTGCATATCTAGGTAGAAATGCAGTAGAGGTGTACAAGCATATAGCTATGACATATGAATTTACTCAAGGACACTAACTACTGGATAACTCTCTTTTGTTGATGGATGTACCTACAAGTCTCCAGGCACATCTCTGAAAATGCGATAGAAAATTATTCCAGGGAGTTTATGACTGCTTTGTTGAGCGCTGTATACATGGCATGCTTGGCTTTTTATTTGATTTGGTTGTATGAATAGGGGCCTAAGTGGGCCATTGTATTTCTAGGATCAGGTTTGAGCATACACATATCTAGAAGTCTAGGTAGTAGGCAAAGAGACTGATGATGAGCTTCTGAACTAGAGAGTGCAACAAGTGAAGAATGAGAGGCTCTTTTATCGAGATTCAGTCTGAGCTGTTGAGCTGCCTGACGAAGCTGGAGAAGTTGTCGCGCGTGAAAGGTGGAGGGGTCCCGGACGACGAAGCTGCTGCTGGCGTGGCCCCAGGAGATGGCCCCGTCCAGTTGCGGCTCGCTGACCAGCTGCGGGCCCTGCGGCAGCGCCTCCAGCGGATGCGGCGGCTCCGCCAACGAGAGCGGCGGCTGGACGAGGTGGTGGTGGTGGTTCAGCGCGACGTAGTGGGACCTCTGGGGCGACGGTAGCAGCGGCTCCCATGTCCAAGCATGCCAGATTGATGCGGAGCTCCAATCGTAACCATGCTCGGTGCTTAGGGCACTTTGCTTCTAATCAAAGGTACGACAGTAATCAAAGGATAACACTGCTTCTGTACTTTATAGAGTATGGGCATTACTCCAATGTTGCCTTCAGTATCTCGTTTCAGAGTATAAGCTGTCAACATTAGCAAGACAATTCATTCTTATTTCCTCTGTTTTGTGTACAGGAAAAGGAAGGAGTGGTGTACCTGCCTGTTCTTGGGAATTTGCTGTTCTTGATGTCATTCCTAACCAGGAAAATGTGGTTGTGGATGCAAATGATGAAATTATTAAACTCTAGGTAAGATAACTACGGCATAGTACTGCTCATTTACCATGATCAAATATATCTGTATTTCTGGAATGCATGGCCATATCCATCCGATACTGATACACTATAGTTACTGGTACATAACATTGCTGATAGCATTGATGTTTCCATGTAGGTCTTTCACTCATGCAAACTTTACAGTGGCCTGGACAACTCGGATAAGACAGTAATTATGCTCAAGATAGATGGAGACAACATTAGTTGCTGGTGTTTATCAAAGGGCAGTTGCTGGTGGAATTAAAGGTAAAGATTCATCTCCACCCTGATCAATTCATGTTTGTGTTACTAAAAGAACAGATAGTTCATGTTAATGAACAGTAGCCAAGGGCACATCTGCTGTAAGCACTTAATCGCGATTTGATGTATCCTGATGGCGACTTACCTTAATTAAATCATTGTAAAAACAACAATACAGTAGCAGTAGTTTTATTCTGACCATATAGTCAATTTAGCACCAGGCCACCAGTACGTGTGTCATCCGAGTCAATACTCAGTCACAGCAAGATAAACAATATGTATTGAAGTATTAATGCTAAGCTGAATGATTTCCTGGATAAACAATATTCTGTTTAGACATCCATTAGCATGGTCTGAATAAACCTCTTATCTTTGATCTGTGAATGGGAATTTGATCAATTCCTGTTATAACAACACCACCACCTGAAATTTTACATCTCTGTTGAGTTCATATCTGGTTATGTCTACTTCCACTATTCCTGCTAATAACTATTGAAGTCTAGTAATATGAAATTCATCTTCAGTCGACACTGGACCTTTTTAATTTGAACTTACATCAACAAAAAAAGAGGCAAGTAGTAGATTCAGAGAAGTAGACATACTCCACTACCACAAATTAACTACACTTGTCCATCAATTCCAGGTACTGATGTAGCTTATGTTCATTATCTTCAGGTTTAGAAAGCCCATGTACTGACTGGTTATGTATGTGCATCCCACATATTCTGAAAATGCGGTAAACATATATTCTCAACTTTGGGGCTGTTGTATTTTGCTTTGCTTTGGATGTGTATTCTTGCTTGCTTGCAAAGCTAACTCAAGGCCATTCTTGTTGGTCGCTAAACTGAACCTTTTTAAATCCAAATTCATGAACAAGCAAAGAGGCTAGCAGTAGGGTTTCAGACAAGTAGATGTACTCCAGTACCATGAGTTAGCTACCCTTGTCCTTTAATGTGAGACAAGCCATGCACTGCTGTAGATAATTTTTGTTTTCTTTTCCTGTGCAGTTTTTGGCTCATTTGTCGCCAGCAAGATCTCCATTCTTCTTGTACAGGTACGGCTAGTTCTTGAGAGAGGGGACTGGTTCTTCTTTGATCTGCTCGTAGAGTTGTTAACATTCAATATTTGGTAGTAACATTTTGGTTTAGTATTTCTTTTACATCTGTGTGACTGGTTATGTATGTGCATACCACATATTCTGAAAATGCGGTAAATATATATTCTCAACTTTGGGGCTGTTGTAATTTTGCTTTGCATCTGTGTGACTAGTGTTATGCTCTATACTATGTGGTGCTGAATGTTCACTGTAAGTGCTTGTGTATGATGCATGCTCTAATGTGCAGTAAGAAAATGAACTGAGAGCAGATAGCAGTGAGCATAGATTCCTATGACTTTGTTACTACTCCAGTAATAAGAAAAGAAAACCAGCAGATAGCAGATAGCAAACAACTGTAACACTTGATTTTGCTTAAACTTTTTTGGTGCTTTGGACAGAAATTGAAGAACAAAGGTAGCGATAACCAATGGGAAACCTGCATCCTGGTCTGGAGCATAACCTCCTGTAGGTGGAGTGCAGCTGACTGGTGGAGTGCAATTGAGATCCAACAAAGGTGGAGTGCAATTGAGGTCGAACATAAATGCTGCCATGGTGTACTCCATTGATTGCAGGCCACTTATATTGTTTTTTCAGTGATGTTGCAGGGTTGTTTGGCTGGAGCCGGAGACGAACATGGCGGAGGCGAGCAGCAACAATTAGTCAGCGGCAGGAGCCTGGAGCAACTGGAGCGGAGCTGTGCGTGCTGGAGATCGAGGCGATCCGGGCGTCCTGGGCAGCGAGGAAGAGGATCGAGCGGATCTGCGCGTTCTGGGGATCCTGGCGACCTGGGGATCGAGGGGACCAAGGGATGAGGGCAGCGATAACCTGGGGAGAAGCAGCGCCCAGGTCTGGGAGGCCAGGATGAGCGACCTGGGGAGGGGGAGAAGCAGCGCCCAGGTCTAGAGGCCAGGAGGAGTATGTGTTTGTACTGTTTTTCTTAAGAAGAGACGGGCTAATTTTAGAGTGAAAACCAGGTTCCAAGTAGCCTAAAGAAGTTGCATCCTTGTTGAATTAGTTAGATACACCGCATAAGAGTCGTGTATGCAGGTAGATACGCAGGTGGGATTGTGGGAACACAAAAAGTAAACTGGTAGGACGTGTTTCGTAGCTTGCGGGAGGCTCAACCTGCTCCCACGGAGACTAAAACGGACTGTTTGGATGACCGCATGTAAGCTCGTAAATTCCGTCGGAATTGAACTTTTCTGGCGAATTTACGGGTTCGGGCCGAATCAGTCGCGAAATGAAACCCGAAAACATGGGCTGGTCCGTAAAAGAAGTTCAGGCCCCCGATAAACTCCCTGCACGCCACGTATTAAAAGGGTTCGCGAAGGGGAGTTTGGTTCGCAAACCCTACTCCCCTCCATCGTTCCTCTCCCTTCGCCGCCATCACTCACCATTTTCGGCAAGCAATCCAGCTCGCCTCCCGCCGCCACGCCTGTCTTCCATAGCGATGTGGAGCAGCGCAAGTGGAATCGGAGCGAGGGCGCGCGCAAGCGCAGCGCGCGCCGGTGGACGAACTGGGGGTTCACGCCCCCAGGGAAGCTCGCGCGCTACGGCAACGCTGGCGAGGGCTCCTCGTCCGGCCAGTCTAGCCGACACCGCCGCGCGCCATAGGTTATTATAGGCCGCATTTTGCTTTAGCTAGGTAGCGCTTGCCGGTGTACCACTAATTTAGGTTCAATTTGTCGAACTATGTAAGTATCGATGCTCAATCGGAGCATCTATGTCATGTCGAACTATGATCATCGCCTAATTTACCCGCGCTACGGGGACAGGGTGTTTCTACACCCGGGTGCATATGCACCCTTTATTTGAAACGCATATTAAATATATTTAAAAATGTTAGAAAAATACAAATAAAAATTCTTTGTGTATACCTTGACATGTTTCATGCTTACAAAGTTGTTTCAGCAAAAACCGATATGTTTCATGCCTTGTGCAAAAAAGACAAATCTTAGGTGCTAAAATAGTCTATTTTTTGAGGCATTATTTGCCTTTTTTACACAGGGTACAAAAAATGTTGGTTTTAGGTGAAAATTTACGTGCACACATAGAACATGTCCCTCTACATGCTAAATTTTTTTCCTAAATTTTTTACGGTTTGGAAATATGTTTTATACATACCGGGTGCATATGCACCCGAGATCAGATTTGATTTTCCGGCGCTACGGTTTCTATTCTGCGTCACTGCGAAAATCGATAGAACTTACGTTTTCGGTGAACTGAACTCCACTTTTTCAGTTCGCGTTTTTTCGGGTTCTACTAGAGATGCTCTAAGGTTGGGCTGTGCCAAAGCAAACTGTGTGAGATTTCCTTATAGGAGGATAAAGAGATTCCTGAATAATTCCCTTTTTTATATGAAAATAATTCCAATTTTTTGGTATTGCACTTCATGTAATTTATCCTAATCTTCCTTCCCTCGGTAGCAGCCAGCCTAGGGACAACAGCTGATTTGACCGTTTTCAGGGAATCATCTCGCCGTGCCCTCCTCCGTTTTTTTCGATAAAGGACGCTTTATTACTCAAAATAAAGTAATACATCCGGCCTTTGCATAGTTAGGATGCACACAGCCGCAATAATCCACAAGATAGCACTAAAAAGGAAAACAATATGTCTCAGCTATTACAAAACAAAAATGAGTCTAAGACGAAGGAAGGTCGATCCACAAATCACGCTGCCATTCATGTTGGGAAAAATATCCCTCGCCGTGTCCTCCAACCGTGTAGACACCTCCATAAATAGGTCGTGATGCTCCACACGCTGTAGTTGTAACCACAAACGGAGCGTAGCTATACACCGGTAGATGACCTGCATAAGAGAATAATTTTTATTATTAAAAACCTTGTCATTTCTACATAGCCATAGCGACCATATAATGGCAATCGCTCCCACCCTAATAAGTCGCTTGAACCTAGGATCAACACCATTAAGCCAATTGCCGAATAAATTCGTAATGCTCCATGGTAGATATAAGGTAGAACCTATCTGGATGACTGACCATATAGATCTTGCAAATTTGCATTGAAAAAATAAGTGTTTAATAGTCTTATCGTGATGATAGAATACGCACTTCTTACTTCCTTGCCAATTGCGTTTTGCAAGGTTGTCCTTGGTAAGAATTACTTCTCTACGAAGATACCACGCAAACACTTTAGTTTTAAGTGGGATCTTCATTTTCCAAATTTTCTTATTATGATCAACTGGAACATCGGGTTGAATAAAAGCATTATACATACAAGCTACCGAGAAAGTGCCATTCCCCCGTGCATGCGGAAAAAAAGGATTTGCTGGAAATCAAGCGTTTCATACTTAATAAGTTGAAGTCGAGCGCTTGGAGATTCGTATTTTGTGCTTGTAGATTCGTGTTCTGACTTTTGTGTTGTTTGTGTGTGTTTGTGTTGTTGTTGGCCCGACGCGTAAGCGGGCTGACTTGTTTTTCGCGGGACTCGCGGAGTGGGCTTTGTGGAGTGGGATCGTGGTGATGGTTCCTATCTACAAGGCGTCTTTCTCTCTCCCATGGAACCTCTTACCGCGCATTCCAGTTGCGCGTGTGTTGCAAACGACATATTTCTGGTTGCATGTGAGTTGCAACTGAGATTTTTTCGGTTACATGTGGGCTGCAACTAATTTTTTTCCAATTGCATGAGCGTTGCAACTAGGAATTTTCTAGTTGCGCATATGCTGCAACTAAGAATTTCCACATACATGTGGGTTGCAACTGAGATTTTTCCGTGTGCGTCGCAACTAAGAATTTCCACTTATGTGGGTTGCAAATGATTATTTTTCCAATTGCATGAGCGTTGCAACTGGGATTTTTCCAGTTGAGCATATGTTGCAACTAAGAATTTCCACATACATGTGGGTTGCAACTGAGATTTTTCCAGTTACACATGGGTCGTAACTAAGAATTTGCACTTACATGTGGGTTGCAACTAAGTCTTTTCCAGTTACACGTAAATTGCTACTACTAAGATTTTTCTTATGTCTTAAATGGTTGCACAGATTATTTTTTCTAGTGAAAATGTGAACGCACAAAACTGGACGGACGCCAAAATTAAAGTAGTACATGGACTCCCAAAAAAAAGTAGCTCCCCGCACGAGCGCATCTAGCCATAGCGCGAGCTTTTGCAGTGCATTGTAAAAGGGGTGTGAGATATTCGGTCACCTCCTGCAAAAATCTAACCTATTTCTACCATCCCCGCTCACCGCTGAAACTCAAACCACCACCCGCCACCCCCACAATCGGGTCTCTTCCCTGGGCGCCCCACATTAGGTAAGAAGCTCCCTCATCTCCGGTGGCAGCAGAGACGGCGATAAGCCGATAACATTAGTGTCAAGAAAACTACGTCCTCTACTTAATGCAGTTAGCTTTGTCGTCCACCTGCATCGACGATGACTGTAAGTAACGACACCTCTGACTAGGTTTCATAGATGCGCAGTGTTGTTATGGTAGATCTTGACCGACGATGCCTAGTGTAGTTTTTCGTTTGATTCATAACCTTGTTGTGTAGTTTTAATCTTGATTCATAGACTTGATCTGTATTTCAAACTTGTTCTGCAATCTTACTACGGTAGAATTTGTGTCTTAAGCTAGATCTTGCAGACCGTTGTCGGTGTGTGGACCATTGTGTATGTTGTGTAGATGAAGCATGTTGTAGATCATCTCTATTTTGCTAGAGGGACATTCTAGCTGACGATGAGATCCACGCCTTCACCAGCATGACCGACGCCGTGAAGGACGTTGCACATGCCATTAGGGACAACAAGCCGACTGGCAGTGATGGAGATTGTCGGCTTCACAGAGGAGCGCGTATTTCAGCCACCTCGTCAACAACAAGGCACAGGACACCAGCATCAATGGCATGCATGAGCCGCAAAGGATCCTCAACTTACTTTGCCAAGTTTTGCGACTAGAGCTTTGGTTTCTTCGGTCCTGGAGGTGTTGTACATGACGGTGATGATGATGCTGGTTATGACGATGCATATGGTGTATATTTTAGTTGTAACTAGGTCCTAAAAACTTCTTATGAACTATATACACCCACATTATTACATAAAGAATATGCAAAGAAAAAAAGACTGAATAAACAATTAAAACCCAAGGAAAAGAGCTTCCCACGTAGGACACCCCGGGTATGACACACGCCCTTCACTATTTTTCTTTAAGGTAAAGATCTAGGCCTAATCACACATTGCCAGTCATTTTTGTAAGGGCATCTCCAGCGGCGTGACGCTGAGCGACCGTTTGCGTCCGTCTTGACCGAAAATGCGTCTGACACCCTCTCCAGCGGCGCGACACAAAGTGATCGGGCCGTCCGCAGAGATGCAAACCTGCCGCATATTTGCGGCAGGTTTGTGTCTCTGCGGACGCTGCGCGGACGCGCAAAATGTCCGCTCGCGTCCCACCGGGTCCGCCTGGCAGCGGGTCTGCATCGAGGGCATCGCTTCGGCGGTCAGCGCTTCCGCGTCTGCGCCGCAGCCTTCGCCATCAATGGCGGCGCTGCCTGTTCTGCGCGCGCACTGGCGGCGGCGGCTGGGCTTCTGCGCCGCCTTCAATGGCATCATATCCCACGCGCGGCCGCCCTTAAAAGTCCACCGGCCGCGTTCCTCCTTCGCCCACACCTCCACTCGCAACACCACCGCCACATCGTCATGGGGAAGAAGAACGACTTCGATGCCTCCGGCAGCGGCAGCAAGAGGGTGCCGCTCCCCGTCACGGTGGGGAGGCTCATGCACGGCAAATGGTTGCCGTGCGCCACAACCGCCGCCGTACAACCCTTGGGCTCCTCCTCCACAGCCGCAGCCCTGGGCGTCTCCTCCACCGCCGCCACAGCCGTATCCCTGGGCGCCTCCACCGCCGCCACAGCCGCAGCCCTGGGCGCCTCCACCGCCGCCACAGCTGCAGCCCTGGGCGCCTCCATCTCCAGCACCGAATGACAACTGGCCGTGGGTGATACCGGAGCTCATCGTGCTCGACAGCGACGAAGAGCAGCAGTAGGCGCACGCGTTTAGGTTTTTTTTTTAACTATGTAAATTATGTTTTCATGTTAAAAAAAATGAAAAAATGCGTCGTGCCGCTGGAGCCATCCCCGATGCAAACGAACGCGCGGTCGATTTCGACCATTTCGATCAACACAAACGAACGCGCGCGGACGCTAAAATGCGTCGCGCCGCTGGAGATGCCCTAAGCACGACACACATGGATGTTCCCAGGAAAAAGTGGGGAGTGTGTATGTTTTTCTTTTAGAATATGGGCCGAGGTATGTGGGCTTGGGAGCACGCTGATGGAGCGGTCTATGTGGAGTTCTGCTTCTCAAGTGAAGAGAAAACGGGCCAATTCCTGCACAACTGTCCGTTCCCATGTAGTAGTAAAAAATAGCGCCTCCTGACATTCTTCCAGCGCCGCCGCCGCATGGTGAGGAAAGAGGGGACGGTTACGGCCGTGTTGTGGGAGAGGATGCTGGAGGCGCAAGTGCGGCAGCGGGTGGATTTCTGGGCGAGGGGATTCCTCTCAGGTCTGGCGAAGGCCGGTAGGGTTTGGGGTGACGAGGGGGAAGCTAGTGGAGCTGTGGAGTTGCGTCGGCCGGGAGGCGCGAGGATTTTCTTGGCGCCCGAGTGCCCGGCGCATCTCCTCCGCCTAGGCGCCGTTGAGCAAGGGAGGGAAAGCCGGCATTCGGCCGGGCGCCGTCGAGTCGTCGGGCTTCAAGGTCTCCTCCGGCGAACAAGGACGGCGCGGCGCGCGACGACGGGATCTTGGAGCTGCTTCTGCCGCGGCCTCCCCTTCCCCACGGCAAGGCGGCCTTGGGTGGGACCCACGGCACGCCGGCCGTGCGTAGCAAGGCCAGGGCGGCGGTGGGACCCACGCTTGCGTGGACGAGCTGCGCGCTTCCCTCCTCTCCCGGCCTGGGCGCGAGCAGCGTGAAAGGGACAGAAGCTCGAGACGATCGGGTCTCCTGACCGTCCGATATGCCAGATCAGCCGCGGATGGCGATCCAACGGCAGGGGACGCTGGACTGGCAACCAAGCGTAGCTGTATATTAGCTGCCCCGGCCCTTCCCCAAGAGCAGCAACCATTTGAATTTCCGGCTAGCTCTCGGCGTCTCCTTCCTCCGAGACGAGCAAGCAGAAGCGGAGCGAAGCGGGAGCGGAAAAAGGTGATCCGTCCCTCCCATCCCCTCCCCTTCTCATCTCATGGAACTTCCGCATCCTCGAGCGCCTGTGTTCTTCTTCTTCCTCGGCCTAATTCGATCCCTCGCTCGTCTTCCTGCTTTGCTTGCAGCAGAAGCAGCGGCTCCCCAAGTTCTCCGACCCCATTTCGAGAGGAAGCGGAAGCAGGAGCAGCATCAGGGTAAGACGAAACCCTACCATCCACTCCCCTGTTCATCTCATCAACCTCCGCATGCATCATCCACGGACGGAAACTCGCGCGCGCGCGCGTCTTCTTCTTCTTCCTGCTGCTAACACCATCCTCGCCTCCTTCCTGCTTGCAGAAGAAGAACAGGAACGACTCCACCCTTCCCTCGACCGAGAAGCAGCAGCAAAGGTGATCCGCCACTCCCTCTCGATCTCCATGCTCGCTGCGTACTATCTAGTTCATCTCCAAGGACTTGTAATTTCGCATCTCCATGGAATTTTGCCTTCCCCCCGTCTGTTCCTCCGCCTGGGATTTGTTACTTTGCAGCGTCGTATTGTTGTTCTGCGAGAGGGACGCCATATATGTTCGATTTAGTTGGTTCCGCTTACGATGTTTCCCGTTCGAAATCCCGTGGTGTTGAGTGTTTATTCCGAATCAATGTGCGTTCCTGTTAATTCGCGCTTCCTCAACTTTCGCATCGTCCACGGACAGAAATTCGCGTGTTCCTCTTGCAGCTGCTAACCCGATCCCTGTATCCTCTTGCTGTTTGCAGAACAAGCACAAGGTTCTCTCGCCTCCCTCCTCCTCCTCCGAGAAGACGCAGCAGCAGCAGCAGCAGCAGCAGCAGGCCGGTGAGATGACATACTTTTCTCCCCTCCCCTTCCCATAAAATCCGGCCGCCATGATTTTGAACTCTTGGAAGACGTAGATATTCCACTGCATTTTGCTCGTAATGATTGGGTAGGAGAGCTCGAATTACTCTTGGTCCTGATTCGCACTGATGCCTCCTCAAACGTGTTGTTCTGCGAGAGCAACGCCACGTTCAATTTAGTTGGTTCCGCTTACGATCGTGTTGCTGTGCTGAGTGCTGACTGCTTCCCGTTCGAAATCCCGTGGTGTTGAGTGTTTATTCCGAATCAATGTGCGTGTTGCTGTTAATTCGCGCCGGGCAAAACGTGGTGGTACTTTTTTTTGCCGTCGTTTTGGTCCCAATTCCGGCGCTAGTTCAAAGTTTTTTGATGATGACGAACCAGCGCGCTGCGCCTTTTGAGCACAGGGCGAGGCCACAGCCGCGGAAACTGTGACTGCTCAGGCGGGGAAGCGAATCGATCAGCAAAAAAGAGTCCGCCGGGTGAACGGGATGAGATGAGGGCAGGGCAGGGGGTGGTGGTCACGGCCTCACGGCTGGGTTTCTAGGGGGATCGCGCCGACTTATGAATCTCTGTTGAAATTTTGTTATATATTCTGCTTAAAGATGAATCTCAGTTTTAATCAACTTTTTCTGGCATTTATCGATCTGAAATCAAATTATCTGACTAGTTCCTTATGTTACGTTACTGATCTAACAGACATGGGTCCAAAGGGGAAGAAGCTGAGCACCGACAAGGCAAAGGGAGCCAGTGTCCCAACAGTCTGTTCCTCCTGCACTAAACCACTCTATATGAGCCTGACCCTGGCCACAGAGCATATCAAGGAATGCAAGAGAAAGAAGGAACTCGAGGCGAAAGCTCGACGCAAGGCTCAGGCTCCAAGGGTGCAGGAAGGCTGACGTCTAATCTGCCTGTAAGTATTCAATGCAGCTGTTCCAGTTCTTATACTGTACTTATTTGTCTTGGAATTGTGATAAGTGTTTGCATGCGTCTGACTCGAATTAATGTATGTATGCCACTTGTTCCTCTGTTCTTGGAATAAAAAATTCCCAAGTACTCATCAATTTAAATGTTAGATGGTGTATTACAACTACTCAGTATCTGTTCTTGTGAAATTCCCAAGTCCTGTTTAGGATAACCTGTGGTATTACAACTACTCAGTATCTTCAGAAACATACCAAGCGCTATCATGCATTTCACAACACCATAATTTGATTGTTTCTGGCGTAGTTGTCTACTTGAGTTCGGTTGATTGCAATTTGGGTACCAAACCGTGAACCAGTTCTAATGGTACTTCATTTCAGAATGATGGAATCATTTTGCAATCTCCATTTCATGGTTGTCTTTGTTTTTCCTAGCTTCAACCCCCACAAAAACAGGTCATTTGTTTATGGCAATATAAGATACATACCTGGCTTGGTACAACTTTCAGTAGACCAGTGGCGGTATGAATGATACTCAGTTGTTATCCGTATAGCCAGATCGTGTAATATAAGGAATTTGCAGAACAGCAGCAGAACCTCTCTGTTAGGTTCACTTGTAGTTAAAGGTTCAATTTATGCTTCTCTTGTAACAGCTCTCTGGTTTTCTAAGAACAGCATATTGCGAAGTAAAGAGTGCTAATTAAATTTTGGGAAATTGTTCATGTATGATGTGGTTATCTGTAATGAGTGCTTACTTGGGCGTAATTGTTCATGTGCTTTGCCTAATCACCATAAAAGTGCCCCGGTTATGTTTCTCTGTTTCATGGTGCTTGTCTTGTCTTCCCTTCATTTGCATCATTTTTTAGCATAATACTGAACCGGTTTGTTTTGCTTTGCAGAATAACTAAGACCTCGTCAAGCAGAAGGACAAGCAGAAGGAGAAGCTGGATACTACACAGAACAATGCAGAAAAGGACAAGAATAAAAATACAGCAGGATCTTCGTGTTCTCTAAAAAGCTGAAGGAGCTTCTGTTAAAAAACTATGTTGTCCTGTTACTGCAAGTACCTGTTTGTTCTATGAACCAGTGAACCGACCTCCATGTGCTTAATTCCATGTGCTTCAGTCATAATTTTGTTCAGTTCTTTTACATAGCCCTTCAGTGTTGATTTATGAGATTCCTTATGTGATCATGCTGCATGGTGCAGTTGCTCACCACATCGCTGTTGTGTGAATTGCATTATTATTGCTTTTTCCTGATGATAAATAGTACTCTATCCGTCCCATGAAACATGTTGCAGGTTTGTTAAAATGTGGATGTATCTAGATACTATTTGGTGTCTAGATACATCTAAATTTAGACAAATCTCAAACATATTTCATGTGACGGAGGGAGTACTATGGTTCATAGGATAGTCCCTATTGATCTCGACACCATAGGGGTATGGAGAAATTGGAAGTGGGAGGGAGCCTTGGTACACGCCATAATTTTATATTGTTGCAAAAAGTAAAATACTTGTGTTCACAGCAGGCATCCACTTCAGGGTCTCTCAGGGATAGTGAGATGTGTCATTTTTTAATGGTAATATAAGATACATACCTGGCTTGGTACAAGTCTCAGTAGACCAGTGGCGGTATGAATGATACTCAGTTGTTATCCGTATAGCCAGATCATGTAATATAAGGAATTTGCAGAACAGCAGCAGAACCTCTCTGTTAGGTTCACTTGTAGTTAAAGGTTCAATTTATGCTTCTCTTGTAACAGCTCTCTGGTTTTCTAAGAACAACATATTGCGAAGTAAAGAGTGCTAATTCAATTTCAGGAAATTGTTCATGTATGATGTGGTTATCTTTAATGAGTGCTTACTTGGGCGTAATTGTTCATGTGCTTTGCCTAATCACCATAAAAGTGCCCCGGTTAAGTTCTCTGTTTCATGATGCTTGCCAGGTCAACAATGTTTACGAGTACCATTTCAGGAATTCTGCATATTAATTATATGTCTTGTCTTGATGTCTTCCCTTCATTTAGATAGGTGAAAAATGTGTTGCATAATGCTCCATTTATGTCCCAAATTTTCGATCCCCCTGTTATCCAGCAAATTATGCAATCAGTTTAACATCAATTATGTTTCAACATATTAATTTCAGCATCAGCATTCAGGGAAAATTGGCATGGACAAATTAGCTGCACTTCGCATTATTAATCTGATTATATTACAAACTGACTCTTCTGCTTTGCAGATGTCCTGAAGGCACAAGGAACTCCGGAAACAAGGAACATCACAATGAAGGAAACTGAGTTCATGTGTTTTCTAAACTTCTCAGACAGCTCATGTTGTGGAAACTATGGTGTTCTGTTATTGCACAGTGTCCTTTGAACCACTATCCTTTGAAAACATCTACTTGAGTGAGATGCATTCAATGTTGAGAGTTAATTCATCTATTTTACCTGTTTTCAGTTTGTGTTGATCGATTAGAAATGGAGACAATTTGCACTTTTATGACATCTGCATCGGCTGATCTTTGTGCGCACATTCTTGTTGTTGACTGGAAATGCAGAATTCCTTCATCCCTCAGTCCCGATTTCCTGCATTTAATCTTCTACATTGCCCCTGATTGTTACTTGTGGAATTTATGAGGATCAACTTCTGTGAACGCCTTTGGGAGACTGTCGTCATGCATCATCTTTTCCCTTTAGCATAATACTGAACCGGTTTGTTTTGCTTTGCTCTGCATGCTCGGTACACTTCCTCTACAGAACTAATAACTTCTGGCCGCCTATTGTACTACCTCCGTTCAAAAATAAATTTCTTAGTTTTATCTAGATACAGATATATCTAGATACATCTTAGTTGTAGATACATCCGTATCTATAAAAAGTTGAGACACTTATTTTTGGACGGAGGGAGTAATATGTTTCTGCCCTCAAAGAACCAGCTTCTTCCTTGAGGTGTGCGTAAGTGAATGAATTTTGCACCATGGTGGGTAAAACTTCTGATTTATTGTGCTACCACCGTACATGGTAGGAAGTAGATGATGTTTGCAAGCTCAAGGCAAATTGACATCCGTGCAGGACCAGACATGGAGACATTTCAGAAGGTAAAGTTTTGTAAACGTCTGATCGTACCTGAATTATGGGAACCATTTGGCACATCAAGCCCACGAGCGGCAGCATCAGTACAAACGAGCACGCCACCATTTTCTCAGAAAGATTGTAAATGGATGTCCTACCCTCCAAAGAGCTCTCACGGTGGTAAAGGATGCATGGAAGGCCAACTCGCCACGGTATGTCAGATACTGAATCAGCAGCATCGACACTGTTCGTGAACACCATAGTTTGATTTGTACCAAGTTCTGGATCAACTTCACTCCCTCCCGAAGCTGACGGGAGCGCCTGCGCAGCCTCTCCAGGACAGCGGGGAGTCGTGGCCGCGAGCGCGACGCTGATCACCGGCAGGAGGCTGGCCGCGAGCGCGACCGCTCAGGCAACAGAGCTGGCGGGCACCGTTGCAAAGCGAGCGCGCCTGGCAAGACGCACGTCCAGGCCGTGCCTGCCCTGGAACGGCGCATGTCCAGGAGCGCCTCCCCGCGTGCTGCCCCGACGCCTCCTTGGACAACAGACCCGCCGTCCTCGTCGACCTCCGTCATCCCGTCCTCGTCATGCGCCAAGGCCAAGTTTGATTTGGACCAAGTTTTGGATCAATTTTTTTTCACTCTTAAGGCCATACTTTACTGCATCCACAAGAGCATCTACTTGTGTATCAGCATTCAGCAGTAACCGGTATCCACCTGCCTATCGCGTGTTGGCGATCCGGGCGAATGAACGCCGCTGATGTGGGCGCCGTTCATGGACGTGGTGGTGCTCGACCTCTCCCTCCCACGTCTGGATATCCGTTCATGGTGACTGATATCGCGTCGGCGAGGCACGCCGCTGCTTCGCGCTGCCAGGCAGGAACCGTGTGCCGGGTATCCGTCAGCGTGGCCGCCGTGGCCTGCAACGGAGATGACATCGTCCACCTCGACTTGGTGTCCGGGCCGGTGGACAGCAGGCCGCTGCCGCCGGACAATCGCGACTGGGCCTACGGGTGTCGTAGACGGCGAGCGCTCCATGCGCGATCGCGCGGAACGCCTGCAGGATGACGACGGGCAGCGAAACAGAGGAGGCGCGACAACGACGACGAGAGCGACCGTGACCGAGACGGGCGCCGCGGCAGGGACTCCTCCCGAAGCTGACAGGAGCGTCTGCACAGCTCTCCTGGACCGCGGGGAGCCGTGGCTGATCACCGGAAGGAGGCTGGCGCCGTCGCAACGCGAGCGCGTACGGCGTACGTGATAATTCTGTTGTCGACAGTAGCTTAGTTTTCTGCCAGTTGGTTCAGTTTACTTTTGCTCTAAACAGTCTGCCCGTAACACGAGTTTGTTCGTGTCGTTAGCTTGTTTAGACTGTCTCGTGCGATGGCACGAGCAAGGCGTCAATAGCGGCACGATCTGTCGTTAGCTGAATTATTCACCCCACTAATGACGGAATGGAAGAAACCAGTGCCGTCAACCAAGCGAAGGCACGCCGACAGTGCACCAAGTTCGTTCGCGCTACCAAGCAGGAACGGTGAGCGTGGTCGCCGTGGGCTGCAACGGAGATATGCATCGTCCACCTCGACTTGGTGGCGGAAGATCTGTCCGGCCCGGTGGACAGCAGGCCGGCCGCCGCCGCCGGACAAGCGCGACTGGGCGTACGGGTGTCGTGGACGGCGAGCGCACCATGCGCGATCGCCCGGAACTCCTGCTGGACGACGACACGCAGTGCAACAGAGATGGCGGGCGCCGTCGCAACGCGAGCGCCTGGCGACTTGGCGAGACGCGCGCCCAGGCCGTGCCTGCCCACGAGCAGCTTGGCCAACAGGGCCAAGCTCTGGAACCACGCGACCTCGCCGAGCTTGCTGTGCACACGGCCTGGGCGATGTGATGCCGCACCGCGTTCTCGACATGGACACAGGTGGAGATGCTGACACGACGACGCGCACCTCGCCTCTGCGACGCGGCCGGCGCATGTCCAGGAGCGCCTCCCCGCGTGCTGCCCTGACGCCTCCTTGGACAACAGACCCGCCGTCCTCGCCGACCTCCGTCATCCCGTCCTCGCCATTCGCCAAGGCAGGCTGACTCTGTGCCATGCTGCTTGAGCACGACAGGCCGATGCACGGCAACGACCTGCAGCCGCTCAACCTGCTGCCCACCCCGCCGTCGACTGCAAGCAACGCCGCGCGTTGCACGCTCCTGTTCTTCACTCCGCCCTGCCTGATCAATGCATAGCCTCTCCAGACGAGCCCACGCCACCCTTCATCCTCTGCTGCCTTCATGCCCGGGTCAAAGCTCCCCGGAAGGTGGCGCCGGTGGCCAAAGCTGCCGAGGCTCTGGTGTGCCGCAACCCCAGCATAATTCAAGATGGAGAGGTCGTTACTGATCAGGCACTTTGTGAGTTCGCTCGGCGTTTCGAGCATCAGGTGCACCCACAGCCACAGGTCATGGCTGCTCTACGCTCACTGTTCAAACCTGGTGATGAAGATTGAAGAGGATGAATCCATTGAAGAAGCGCTCATTGGACAAGGAGGAACGGCCGCGCTGGACCACAGGGCCAGGACGCGGAGACTGAAGTTGCATCCACCGCAGTTGTCTGAATTTACTGTTTGCAAGTGCTACCTGAAGCCTTTAATTAGAACAACCGTTTAAACGGTAATGCCAGACGTACGGACGTTTTGCTTACGGAAAGAGTTACAGGCTGACGTGTACAATACCGGTTGGTTCAGATTTGATTCGTTCCTTAAAAATCGGAAACGATCTCCCTGTATGATGTGCCATCGTGAATCCGTAAGTGTTTTCCGTAAGCAAAACGTCCGTATGTATAGCAGGGGGTCTTGTCTCAATAATGCTAGGTTTACGGGGTTTTGGTTACGGGAATTTTTTACGGGGTGAGGTGGAGGAAGCCCGCTGGTGCACATCTCTGATCCTCCCGTGTTTTCAGGAACAATAGTTAATCCCTGGTTTCCACGTCATCCCGTAACTAAAATCCCGTAAACCTAGCATTGTTGGGTCTTGGTTTCACCCCCGGTAATACTGCAACTACGGACAAACTTTACGGGCGTACACCGTGGCACAGCAGGCAGGGTGAAAATCATTAATCCTAGAGCAAAGAAAGGATTTTTACGGGAATGACTAATACAAATGGTTTCCGGTTTTTCAGCAAGAGATAAAATTCCACCCAATCATTTTCGGTCATGTTCGTCCGTAGTCTTTCCGTAAAACTATCAATCCGTAAGTCTAGGATTATTGGTTTCACCCCCCAGTCCTACCGTTTCCCAACCCTAGGCAACCCACGCCGTTGGCTTCGAGACCCCCGTTCCCTCCGTCCCCTCTCCTCCTCCGTTGCCAGAGGTCCTACTGGAAACTTCTTGTAGACCGAGGGCGATTTACACAAAAATAACCCTTTGTTGCAACTATAGCACAGACTGACCCTCCGAGCAAACTATTTCACCCATCTAACCCTTTTGTGTGGCGCCCCTCCCATGGGCGCCACACATGGCAGTGTGGCGCCCGTGCCTGCGGCGTCACTCTCCCAGCCGACGTGGCGCCCTCGATGCTGAGCTGGTGCGCTGATCCGACGTGACAGGATGTGTGGCGCCTCTCCCATTGGCGCCACACATGCACTTATAATTGCCCAAAACATACTGTAAGACAAATCGCCTGGTACTTAGCCGTTTTGGTGAGGCTGTTTGTGTGGCGTCGATGCCACGTGCGCCACACTTCACAGTGAGTTATTCCTACTTATCTAGGGATAAAAAACCATATTATGAGCCATTCCTATCAAATATGAGTTATTCCATCACAAATATGAGTTATTCCATCACAAATAATGGTCATATGTAACACAAATATGGATACATACATATTTATGTTTCCTACACATACACATTCATGAAATTTGATGTCTAGGGTTCCTCCACAAACCTAGGATACATACATATCTAGGGTTCCTACACATACACACATTCAACACATACATAGCCATTTCAACACATACATAGCCATTTCAACACATACATAGCCATTTCAAATCTAGTTTCCATGTCTAGAGTTCATATACAAATCTAGCAAGATCTATGAAATTAGTGAATGAATGTGAAGGATTCGAAGGGGATTACCTTGAGGAATGGATGGGGAAGAGATTGGCCGGTCAGATCTGACGAATTCGTGGCCGATTTGGTGGGGGGGGGGGGGGGAGAGAGGGGGGGAGGGAGGAGGAACCGCCGGCCGCCTGTCTTGAAGAAACAGAGAAGAGAGAAGAAGAAGAGGGTCGGGCTGGGGGCGGCTCGGACGCCACACTTAAGTGGATGTGTGGCGCCAGTGGCACAGCGCGAAGTGTCAAACCAGCGGTGCCTGTACATGAATAGTGAAATACCCTGGGACTCAATGATCTTCACGGCACGACGTCAGGGTGATTACAGATCGTGTTCAGGTTGAGGCCGAAGTAGCAGTCCGATGAGGCGCGTACATGGACATGGTGCACGCCAGCGGCAGGCCAACGTCGTAGTACTCCACGGTGGCGATGTACTCATGTACTGCGCCATCGTGCCGGTGGCAATGACGTCGATGTACTTGGTGACTGATATCGCGTCGACGAGGCACGCCGCCGCTACGGGCGCCGTTTTCGGACCTCATCTGGCCGCGGAGGGCGCCAGGTTCGTTCGCGCTGCCAAGAAGGAACGGTGTGGCGGTGTGCCGGGCATCCGTGAGCGTGGCCGCCGTGGGCTGCAACAGAGATATGCATCGTGCACCTCGACTTGGTGGCGGAAGAACTGCCCGGGCGGGGCGGGTGGACAGCAGAGGCCGCCGCCGCCGCCGGACAAGCGTGACGAGGCCCGACGACGACGACGAGCGCGACTGTGACCGCGACGGGCGCCGCGGCAGGGACTCCTCCCGAAGTGACGGGAGCGCCTGCGAGCCGTGGCCGCGAGCGCGACACTGAGCGCGTACATGATAATTCTGTTGTCGACAGTAGCTTAGTTTTCTGTCACTTGGTTCAGTTTACTTTTGCTTCTAAACAGTCTGGGCTAGTCGTTAGCTAGGAGTAGTTTAGACTGCATCGTGGGATGGCACGAGCAAGGCGTAAATAGCGGCCCGATCTGATCGCCGGCATGAGCCTAGCCGCGAGCGCGACCGCTCGGGCAACGAGACGCGCGCCCAGGCCGTGCCTGCTGCCCATGAGCAGCTCAGCCAACAGGCCGACCCCGCCGAGCTCTGGACATGGACACGGGCCTCGCCGATCTGGACGCTGGGGACGCGCAAGGAGACTTGCTCCACTCGCCCACGCAGCTTCTGGTCGTGGAGGAGTTGTCCCTGAGGGCACCGATGCTGACACGACGACGCGCACCTCGCCTCTGCGACGCGGCCGGCGCATGTCCAGGAGCGCCTCCCCGCGTGCTTCTAGGCGCCGATCGAGTGCTGCCCTGTCTTCGCCGATCCCCGTCATGCCGTCCTCGCCATCCGACAAGGCAGGCTGCCTCTCCGCCATGCTGCTTGAGCACGACATGCCGGTGCACGACGCCGACCTGCAGCCGCTCAACCTGCCTCTCACCCCGCCATCGACTGCAAGCAATGCCGCGTGCCGCACGCGCCTATTCCTCACTCCGCCCTGCGCCTGCATGATCGATGCATACACCCCGGTGCGCCCGCCAGGTTTTGAAGCCTCTCCAGCCCAGCCCACACCACTCTTCACCTCCTCTGCTGCCTTCATGCGCATGCCGATCAAGCTCCAGCCACGGATGCCACCTGTGGCGCCCATCTTCGCGGCACCCATGACCCATCCCGCCAGCTGACAGGATGAAGACCCTTACGGGCATGACCATTGGGCGCACCATTGCCTTCTTGCTGCGTCGTGCCAGTGCCCGGGTCAAGGCTCGCCGGAAGGTCGCGCCAGTGCTCAAAGCTGCCTAGGTCTTGCTGAGTTCGCTCGGCGTTTCGAGCACCAGGTGCACCCACAGGTCATCACTGCTCTACGCTCACTGTTCAAACTTGATGATGAAGAGGATGAAGCCATTGAAGAAGCGCTCATTGGACAAGGAGGAGTGGCCGCGCTGGACCAGGACGCGGAGACTGAAGTTGGCATCCACGGCAGTTGTCTGAACTTGACTGTTTGCAAGTGCTACCTGAAGCCTTTTATAGTTTCTAATTAGAACAACCGCTTACAAGGGGGTCTTGGTTTCACCCCCTCCTCGCCCCGTAATATATATATATATATATATAAGCCGTAACGTCCGAACCGATATAAGATGGAGATGCGAACCTGTTACAAAATAGTTCAAAGAAAGAACAAAAAATAACACAGAAATCCAAATACCGAAGACATAGACACATGACCAAAAATTATACGTAGCAAAATCATTGTAACACTTTAGCAATACTAACACACCAAAAATTATGTACAAATTAATAAATCGCGATAGCGTATGTAACATCAATAAAAATCCTCAATGGCTGATTCAAGTTCGCCGGCCACGAATCAGCCACATCGGAGGTCTATTGGAGCTAGATCGGGTGATCCACAAAGTATTCAAAGTATTCTACTTGTGGACTTCGTCTTCCCCGATCTCTGTTGTGTGGGCTTGCTTCGTTGGAGCTCTCCAATGTCAGACATGGCAGGGTAGAGGAAGCCTCCAACCTGTCAGTGAAGGCGGCGCCGACCGCCAAGTGATGGAATCGACGGTGAGCGCTGGACAAGCAGAAGCCATGGAGCTCTGTCCCATGGGCGAGTTGTGGCGATGGGAGCATGCGGTGGCAGCCAGCTACCAGGGTGTGTGAGTTCGTGCCGTGGTGGAGAGTATCAAAGCAGGCTGAGTCGGAGCTACGCTAGCGTGCAACAGCAGGGCGGCCAACGATGAAGGCGAGATGCGCCTGCTGGGTCGGGTGAAAGGAGGCAAAGCACACCGGGGAGGAGGGAAAGGAACATGGCAGAGCCACGTCGGAGTCATCGTGTGCTCGGGAAGAGTTAGGGCATCTCCAGCGGCGCGACGCATTTTAGCGTCCGCGCGCGTCCGTTTGCGTCGATCCTTTTGGTCGAAATCGACCGTGCGTCCGTTTGCATCGGGGTGGCTCCAGCGGCA
The DNA here is from genome assembly GCF_022539505.1 of Lolium rigidum. Lineage (NCBI taxonomy): Eukaryota > Viridiplantae > Streptophyta > Magnoliopsida > Poales > Poaceae > Lolium > Lolium rigidum. The sequence goes on along the minus strand of NC_061512.1, from coordinate 184,693,160 downwards.
CGACGCATTTTTGTAGGACGAATCATTTTTTTTAAACATGAAACATAGTTTACATACTTAAAACATAAAAAATAAATCTAAACGCCTACTGCTCCTCGTCGCTGTGCTGCTCCTCGTCGCTGTGCTGTTCCTCGTCGCTGTCGAGCACGATGAGCTCCAGTATGACCCAAGGCCAGTTGCCATCCGGGGGAGCGCCGGCGCGCCGCCGCCGGTGCTCGAGGTTGAGGAGGCTGCGGCTGTGGCGGCGGTGGAGGCGCCCGCATCTGCGGCCGTGGCGGCGGTGGAGGCGCCCGGTCGCTGCGGCCGTGGCGGCGGTGGAAGCGCCCGAGCCTGCGGCCGTGGCGGCGGTTGAGGCGCCCGGCTGCTGCGGCTGTGGCGACGGTGGAGGCGCCCACTTCTGCGGCTGTGCCGGCGGTGGCGGAGGCGCCGCCGACTCCGGAGCGCCGGCCGAAGTGCTTCATTCGCCGACAGAGCCCGGCGGCATGACGGCGGTGGCGTAGCGGGCGGCTGGCGGCCGCACGAGCGCGTCGTACTCGGAGACGAGGACGGCGACCTTCGCCATCTCGTCGTCCGTCATGTTCTCCGGGAACTCGAAGTTCCGGCCCTCCGCGAAGGCCTGCTGCCATTCATGGAAGACGACAGCGACGTAGTCGTCGCTATCGTCCTTCACCTCCTCGCTATGGTACGCGAGCGCCTCGACATAGTCGTCGTCGTACACGGCGTAGGCTTCGTCGTCGTCGTCCTCGCGGTCGTCAGCGTCGTTGTGCTGCGTCTGCTAACGTCGCGTCCGCGCCTCTTGACGACGCGTCGGTGATGTCTACGCACGCTTCTATTCCTGTAAACAGTGTTGGGCCTCCAAGACCGGAGCTTTGTAGAACAGCAGCAAGTTTCCCTTAAGTGAATCACCCAAGGTTTATCGAACTCAGGGAGGTAGAGGTCAAAGATATCCCTCTCAAGCAACCCTGCAATAACGATACAAGAAGTCTCTTGTGTCCCCAACACACCTAATACACTTGTCAGATGTATAGGTGCACTAGTTCGGCGAAGAGATAGTAAAACACAGGTGGTATAGATGGTGGTAATATTGCAGGAAGTAAAGATGCAGTAAAACAGTAAACAAACGGTGCCAGAAAATAGCTTGCTGGCGTGGGAGGCGATTTTCTGTGGTGTAAACAAGGCCTAGGCATCATACTTTCACTAGTGGACACTCTCAACATTGCAATCATAAAGGAATATAAATAAGCACTTCACTATGCTATTCTGAATTACTCTTTGACCACCGCCGGACAAACGCGACTGGGCGTACGGGTGTCGTGGACGGCGAGCGCACCAACGCCTGCTGGACGACGACGCGCAGCACAACAGAAGGACGCGCGCGCGACGACGACGACGGGCGCGAACGCTCGGACAACAGAGATGGCGACTTGGCGAGACGCGCGCCCAGGCCGTACCTGCCCAAGAGCAGCTTGGCCAACAGGGCCAAGCCCTGGAACCACGCGACCTCGCCTAGCTTGCTGTGCACGGCCTGGGCGATGTGATGCCGCAACGCGTTCTCGACATGGACACAGGTGGAGATGCTGACACGACGACGCGCACCTCGCCTCTGCGACGCGGCCGGAGCATGTCCAGGAGCGCCTCCCCGCGTGCTGCCCTGACGCCTCCTTGGACAACAGAGAACAGACCCGCCGTGCTCGCCGACCTCCGTCATCCCGTCCTCGCCATTCGCCAAGGCAGTCTGACTCTGTGCCATGCTGCTTGAGCACGACACGCCGGTGCACGGCAACGACCTGCAGCCGCTCAACCAGCTGCCCACCCCGCCGTCGACTGCAAGCAACGCCGCGCGTTGCACGCTCCTGTTCTTCACTCCGCCCTGCCTGATCGATGCATAGCCTCTCCAGACCAGCCCACGCCACCCTTCATCCTCTGCTGCCTTCATGCCCGGGTCAAGGCTCCCCGGAAGGTGGCGCCGGTGGCCAAAGCTACCGAGGCTCTGGTGTGCCGCAACCCCATCATAATTCAAGATGGAGAGGTCGTTGCTGATCAGGCACTTTGTGAGTTCGCTCGGCGTTTCGAGCATCATGTGCACCCACAGGTCATCGCTGCTCTGCGCTCGTTGTTCAAACTTGGTGATGAAGATTGAAGAGGATGAAACCACTGAAGAAGGGCTCATTGGACAAGGAGGAACGGCCCGCGCTGGACCACAGGGCGAGGACGCGGAGACTGAAGTTGCATCCACCGCAGTTGTCTGAACTTACTGTTTGCAAGTGCTACCTGAAGCCTTTAATTAGAACAACCGTTTGAAAGTGGGTCTTGGTTTCACCCCCGGTAATGCTGCACCTACGGACAAACTTTATGGACGTACACCGTGGCACAGCAGGCACCGTGTCCGTAGTCTTTCCAAAAAATAATCAATCCGTAAGTTTAGGATTATTTGTTTCACCCCCACTCCCGCCGTTTCCCAACCCTAGGCAAGCCACGCCGTTGGCTTTGAGACCGTCGTTCCCTCCCTACCCTCTCCTCCGTCGCCAGTGCAGGAAAACTTCTTGTTAAACTTCTATTTTTTTACGATCGATACAATATATTTTTTAGTAACAAATAGTATATAGTAAAGATAAATTAGTTGTCTCCAACAATTACAGACCAAACTCTGAAAGATTTTGAGGTATTCAAACTTTTTCTTCTTCCATAACACAATCTTGTACTTTAGCAGTAAAAAATAGAAAACAAACTGTAGACTTAATTAAATAAATAAATGGGACAATGTTTTTTGCTCCAATTTTAAAACAAAAATATCCTAAGCCACGTGTGCCCTGGCGCTATTGCTATCTCCCGCCATGTCTTTCCTTAATTTAGTAACTGTTAGAGTAGATATGTGTGTATTATATTTTGCCCATATGTTAGGGGCCCTTTTGCATATTGCACCTGTACATTGTACTATATATTGTGGCCTTTTGGCCCCCGATAATACAACACAGATTATTCTCCTATCATGGTATCGAGCCGTAAGGCTTCTTTTCGCATCGCAGCCGCCGCCGCCGCCCGCCTTGGCATCTCGCCGCCGCGCCCGGTCGCCGCCGCCGCCTCTCCTTCACCAGCTCCGGCCGCCCGCCCTCCAGGCCGCCCGTCCGCCTCCAGGCCGCCTCCCGTCGGCCGCCTCCCATCGCCTGCTCGCCGGCCGTTGCTCCGGCCGCCCGCCCTCCAGGCCGCCCGTCCGCCTCCAGGCCGCCCGCCCTCCGGGCCGCCCGTCCGCCTCCCGGCCGCCTCTCGTCGGCCGCCTCCCGTCGCCCGCTCGCCGGCCGCCGCTCCGGCCGCCCGCCCTCCGGGCCGCCCGTCCGCCTCCAGGCCGCCCGGCCGCCCGTCCTCCAGGCCGCCCGGCCCGATCGATTTGGAGATCGATCTGATCTCCTGATCGGCTCAATCTGAGCTTCGGCTCGGCTCCTGATCGGCTCGATCTGAGCTTCGGCTCGGCTCGGCTCGGCTCCGTCAGTTAGTAAAAAAAAAAAAAAAAAAAAAAAAAAAAAAAAGACAGAGCTATGTCTTCCTCGTCGGGTTATGTTGCGATTCCTCGCTGCCCGGTGACTTTTGATGGCGCGAATTATCCTGATTTCACTGCCTTTATGCGCGTCCACATGCGCGGTCTTCGTCTTTGGGGTGTGCTTTCTGGCGAGGTCCCTTGTTCGTCGCGCCCCGTTGCTCCTACGGCGCCTACTGCACCGACGCCCGTTTCCCTTGCCCCCGATGCTTCTCAGGAGGACAAGGATGCAGCCAAGAGTGCCGCTGATACTGCTCTGGCTGATTATGACCGGAAGGTTGAGGAGTATTCTACTGCTGTTGCGACCTACCGGCTGGATCTGACTGACTACACTCAGTGGATCGATGATGATGCTCGTGCTGCTGCTGTTCTCACTTCCGGTGTTCCGCCTCGCGTATGCTGCCGAGTTCATGAGTCTTCCTACTGCTGCTGCTCGAGTGGGCTTTTCTTCGTCAGCGCTATCAGCCGTCTGGGGATGCTCTTTATCTGTCTGTGGTTCGTCAGGAGCATGATCTTCAGCAGGGTGATTCTACTATTGACGAGTTCTATACTCAGAGTGCTGCTATTTGGCGTCAGCTTGATTCTCTTCGTACAGCTGTGTGTGGCACCTGTCCCTGCTGTCTGACTGTGCGCGCGGATCTGGAGTTTCAGCGCATTTTTGAGTTCTTGTCGCGGCTCCGCACGGAGTTTGAGCCGCGTCGTGCCCAGCTGCTTGCCCGTGGTCGTGTTCCGCTCTCTGAGGTACTCGCTGAGCTGCGCGCGGAGGAGACTCGTCTTCGTGGTGCCGGTCTTCTTGCGGTTCCCTCTCGCACTTGCCGCTCGTGGTCCTCCCGTGCCGTCTCGCTCGTGGTTCTCCTGTGTCGTCCGCTTCGTTGCGGTCTCCAGCACCGCCGTTACTCTCTACTCCGCCGGTCCAGGGCCAGAGTCAGTCTCAGCAGCCTCGTGGTCCTCGTCCTCCCTGCGCCTTCTGTGGCAAGGCTGGCCACGACGTCTCTGGTTGCTGGAGGAGGGACCCCAGCTTACGTCAGCAGTACCTTGATAAGCTTGCTCGTCGGCAGGCTGGTTCTTCGAGCTCGTCCGTCGTTGCGCTCGTCCGATCGGGACATTATCCGTGGTCTTCGTGGTCTGCTCGCTGCTACGGGCTCTTCTTCGCCGGGTACTGCTGGTTCTGTGTCTGGCTCTTCTGGCACCGCGCGACCACCACCTTCTACACAGTCAGGTACGTCATCCCCGTGGTATCTGGATTCTGGAGCTTCTTTTCATATGACTTCTGCGTCTTCTATCCTTTCCGCTCTTCGCTCTCTTATTTCTCCCGTCCGTGTTATCACGGCCGATGGTTCCTCTCTTCCTCGTTTCCGGCCGAGGCACCCTTTCTACTTCATCTTTCTCTCGTTCCCGATGTTTCTCATGTTCCTAGCCTTAAGATGAACCTGTTTTCCGCTAGTCGCCTTATCGATTCCGGTTGTCGCGTCATTCTTGACGCTGATTCTTGTGCTGTTCGGGACCGCCGTACACAGGCCCTGGTTGGAGCTGGCCCTCGCAGCCTTGAGTCCCCGGGCCTCCGGGAGTTAGGACCGGCTTCGCGTTCCTTCCGCCGACACTTCATCCGCCAGCTCTCCTGCAGCTTGTCGCTTCGTCACCGGTTCTTTTCAGCAGGTGGCATCATCGGCCGGGTCACCTTTGTGGCTCCCGTTTATCGTCATTAGTTCGTCGTGGTCTTCCGGGGTCCGTCTCAGGAGATGTGTCTTTACATTCGTGTCGTGGTTGTAGGTTAGGCAAACAGATTCAGCTTCCCTATCCTACCAAGTGCGTCCGTATCTCAGCGACCTTTTGATTTAGTTCATTCCGATGTTTGGGGTCCGGCTCCCTTTGCTTCCAAAGGGGGCCATCGATACTATATTTTGTTTATTGATGACTTTTCCCGGTACACCTGGTTGTTTTTTATGCGCTCTCGCAGTGAGGTGCTTTCTATTTATCGGCGTTTTGTGGCCATGGTTCGTACTCGGTATTCTACTCCCATTCGTGTGTTTCGTGCCGACTCGCGAGAGAGTATATCTCCCGAGCACCTGCGTGGTGTCCTTGCTGAGCAGGGCACGCTTGCCCAGTTCTCGTGTCCCGGCGCTCATGCTCAAAATGGTGTCGCCGAGCGTAAGCATCGTCATATTCTTGAGACTACCCGTGCTATGATGATTGCGTCCTCTCTTCCGCCGCATTTCTGGGCGGACGCTGTCTCTACGTCCACTTATCTTATTAACATTCAGCCTTCTGCTGCTCTTCAAGGTGGCATTCCTCTCGAGCGTCTCTCCGGCAGCTTGCCGGACTACTCGACTCTTCGTTTATTTGGTTGCGTTTGCTATGTTCTTCTCCCTCCTCGCGAACGCACCAAACCGATCGCTCGACTCGTTGAGTGTGTTTTTCTCGGATACGGTGATGAGCATAAGGGCTATCGCTGTTGGGACCCCGTTGGTCGTCGGATGCGCATCTCTCGTGACGTCACGTTTGATGAGACGCGTCCTTTCTATCCTCGTCCCACCTCCGGTACATACCCGGTGGATGATCTCTCTTTTCTTCTCCTTCCCGATGCACCACCCTCTCGTCCCTCCTCGTTTCTCCTCCTGATGCGCCCCTCCAACTCCGGTGCCATCGTCGCCTCCTAGTTCTCCTTCCTCTTCTTCTTCTCGATTCCACTCGGTCCTCCTTCTCCCTTGTCTCCTTTTCCCTTCCACTATTCTCGGCGTTCTACAGTTCCGGACTCTTCGCCTGATGATCCTTCTCCCTCCTCTTCCGATGAGTTGTCTTCTTCTGATGATTCTCCTAGTTCTCCACCTCTTCCGCCTGTTCGTCAGCGTCGTGCTCCTAACCGTTTCTCTCCCGGCCGGCACGGTCTCTCTGTCGTCTCCGAGCCGACTTCTTATCGGGATGCCGAGTGCCATCCCGAATGGCAGCTTGCCATGGCCGAGGAGATCGCTGCGCTTGAGCGCACCGGCACCTGGGATCTTGTTTCTCCTCCTCCCGGTGTTCGTCCTATCACGTGTAAGTGGGTCTATAAAATTAAGACCCGCTCTGATGGATCTCTTGAGCGCTATAAAGCGCGTCTTGTGGCACGTGGCTTTCAGCAGGAGCACGGCCGTGATTATGATGAGACTTTTGCTCCCGTGGCTCATATGACCACCGTGCGTACTCTTCTTGCTATTGCTTCCGTTCGACGCTGGTCCGTCTCTCGGCCTTGATGTTCGAACGCTTTTCTTAATGGCGAGTTGAGTGAGGAGGTTTACATGCAACCTCCTCCTCGGGTATTCTGTTCCCGATGGGATGGTTTGTCGTCTTCGACGTTCTCTTTATGGCCTCGAAACAGGCCCCTCGTGCCTGGTTTGAGCGCTTTGCCTCCGTGGTGACTGCTGCTGGTTTCTCTCCTAGTTTTCATGATCCAGCGCTATTTGTTCACACTTCTCCTCGTGGACGCACTCTTCTCCTTCTCTATGTTGATGATATGATCATTACTGGTGATGATCCTGAGTATATTGCCTTTGTCAAGGCTCGTCTTCGCGATCGGTTTCTTATGACCGATCTTGGTCCTCTTCGCTATTTTCTTGGGATTGAGATTTCCTCCACTTCCGATGGTTTTTATATCTCCCGAGAAAAGTATATTCAGGATCTCCTTACTCGTGCTGCTCTTGTGGATGAGCGCACTCGTTGAGACTCCTATGGAGCTTAATGTTAAGCTTCGTCCTACCGATGGTGATCCTCTTCTCGATCCCACACGCTATCGCCATCTTGTTGGGAGTCTTGTTTATCTTGTCGTCACTCGTCCCGATATCTCTTATCCTGTTCATATTCTGAGTCAGTTTGTCTCAGCTCCTACCACCGTTCACTACAGTCATCTCCTTCGCGTCCTTCGTTATCTCCGTGGCACGATTACTCGTCGCCTTTTCTTTCCTAGTTCCAGTTCTCTCCAGCTCCAGTGCTACTCGGATGCTACTTGGGCGAGTGATCCTACGGATCGTCGTTCACTTTCCGCTTACTCGTGTGTTTCTTGGTGGTTCGCTTGTTGCTTGGAAGACGAAGAAACAGGTAGCGGTTTCCCGTTCGAGTGTTGAGGCTGAGCTGCGGGCTATGGCTTCGTTGATTGCTCGAGGTGACCTGGTTACGGTGGTTGCTTGCAGATTTTGGGGTCTCCGTTACGACACCCACTCCACTTTTGTGTGACAAGACAGGTGCTATCGGTATTGCACGTGATCCGGTCAAGCATGAGCTGACCAAGCATATTGGTGTTGATGCCTTTTATACACGTGCTCGGGTGCATGATCAGGTTGTTGCGCTTCATTATGTGCCTTCAGATTTACGGTTGGCGGATTTCTTTACAAAGGCACGGACTCGCGCGCAACATGACTTCTTACTCTCCAAACTCGGTGTTGTGGATCCACCCCGAGTTTGAGGGGGGTGTTAGAGTAGATATGTGTGTATTATATTTTGCCCATATGTTAGGGGCCCTTTTGCATATTGCACCTGTACATTGTACTATATATTGTGGCCTTTTGGCCCCCAGTAATACAACACAGATTATTCTCCTATCAGTAACCACATGTCTCTCAAGTGCACATCAAGTGTTTGTTGTACAAATGACTGATGATAAATGTCGCACATAATATGATCGTGGGGTCAAATTTCAAAATAGCGTGCTATTGCATTTCGTTGTAGTGTCTTTAAAAACTACCAACGGCTATCGCCGAATTATAGCAGGCTAAGTTCATATAGCAGTTTTGGTAAATAAAGAAAAAATACAAAATTTAGGCAACATATATTTGCATCATGTTAACATAGTCACATGTCACATAAGAGATAAAAATAAGCAGAAGGTCTGGATATAGTTATGTTCACAAATAACCACTTTATCCACATATCATAAAACATGACATTCGAAGGGCCTATTTGATTTAAAGGATTTTGAAAGCATAAGAATTGGAAAAACGCAGGAACATTATGTCATGCCATGTGGAATCCTACGGGAATGAAAAAAAATAATACAGGAATCAGTTGCAGGAATCGTTTGATAGCACCACGGGAAAAAAAAAACACAGGAAAGTTTAATAGAGATTGAGTGCATGTGCTAGTTGTCATAGACATATAGGAAATTTTCCAAGAGATCTGGCCTCATATTAGAAATCCTATGGGATTGTAGTGTAGGAAAGGAATACAAAGGCATTTGGATGGTTCAATCCTTTGAGTCGTGGTACTCCACGGTGGCGATGTACTCATGTACTGAACTTCCAGTAGCGGGACGAGGGTGTCAGCCAGTGGGCACGCCGCTGATGTGAGCGCCGTTGGTGGACGTGGTGGTGCTCGATCTCTCCCTCCCACGTTTGGATTTCCGTTCATGGTGACTGATACCGCGTCGACGAGGCAGTGAGGCACGCCGCCGCTACGGGCGCCGTTTTTGGACCTCATCTGGCCGCGGAGTGCGCCAAGTTCGTTCGCGCTGCCAAGCAGGAACGGTGTGGCGGTGTGCCGGGCATCCGTGAGCGTGTCCGCCGTGGGCTGCAATGCACCACGGCTTGGCCGGCATGAGGCTAGCCGCGAGCGCGACCGCTCGGGCAACGAGACGCGCGCCCAGGCCGTGCCTGCCCATGAGCAGCTCAGACAACAGGGGGTTCTCGCCGAGCTCTGGACATGCACACGGGCCTCGCCGATCCGCCAAGGCAGGCTGCCTCTCTGCCATGCTGCTTGAGCACAACACGCCGGTGCACGACGCCGACCTGCAGCCGCTCAACCTGCCGCTCATCCCGCCATCGACTGCAAGCAACGCCGTGTGCCGCACGCGCCTGTTCCTCACTCCGCCCTGCGCCTGCATCATCGATGCGTACACCCCGGTGCGCCCGCCAGGTTTTGAAGCCTCTCCAGCCCAGCCCACACTACTCTTCACCTCCTCTGATGCCTTCATGCGCATGCCGACGCCGCCTCGCCGCCATCAAGCTCCAGCCAAGGATAATGCCACCTCTGGCGCCCATCTTCGCGGCACCCATCCCGGCCCGCCAGCTAACAGGACGAAGACCCTTACGGGCATGACCATTGGGCGCACCATTGCCTTCTTGCTGAGTCGTGCCAGTGCCCGGGTCAAGGCTCAACGGAAGGTCGCGCCAGTGCTCAAAGCTGCCTAGCCTCTTGCTGACTTCGCTCGGCGTTTCGAGCACCAGGTGCACCCACAGGTCATCACTGCTCTACGCTCGCTGTTCAAACTTGATGATGAAGAGGATGAATCCATTGAAGAAGCGCTCATTGGACAAGGAGGAGTGGCCACGCTGGACCGGGACGCGGAGACTGAAGTTGGCATCCACGGCAGTTGTCTGAACTTGACTGTTTGCAAGTGCTTTTTCAACAAGGGATCACTCCCCTTTCCATTAATTGCTCAACGGAAATACAAGGTATGAGTTTTTGATGCTACAACAATTAAAAGGGAAACAAGAAAAAGGGAATGACAGGAAGAGTTTTTTGGTAGGAAAACCCGCTGCATGACCTCGGCATGGAAAGCCATACTACGGGGCAAAAAGCCTACCCCTAACAACAGAAGGAAACAAAACACATCACAGGGAGAGAAAAGTTCATTACATCATCACAGCCTCACAGACCAAAAGGGAACAAAGTCTAACAACTTTTTGTAACCACTGATTAGCCCTCCGTAATCATCAGCCTAGCAGGAGTTGGAGAAGCCGTGCCATTTGAAGCAGAGCTTGCCCTGAAGCACGCCAAGTCAGACGCTCTTTCCATCAGCTGATCCGCCCCGTCCCTTATCTCCTCCGCCTCCGTATCGTTGTACATACCTGCCCAAAAACGGAGAAACGAACACATGCAAAAAATAGTTACCACAGGGGACCTCACTGTTTTCTTCTCAAAGGTGATCTGGTTTCTTATATTCCAAACCGCGCAGCAAATCGCAGCCAACACAAGCATATGATACTTTTCCACATGAGGGAAGAAAGCATGCAACCATGTTATACTTTGCCAAAGAGTTTTGGGACAGCTATGAGCCTTTTATAGTTTCTAATTAGAACAACCACTTACAAGGGGGTCTTGGTTTCACTCCCTCCCCACCCCGCTATATAAATAAAAGCCGTCACGTCCGAACCGATATAAAATGGAGACGAGAACCTCTTACAAAATAGTTCAAAGAAAGAACAAAAAATAACACAGAAACCCAAATACCGAAGACATAGACACGTGCTCAAAAATTATACATAGCAAAATCATTGTAACACTTTAGCAATACTAACACACCAAAAATTATGTACAAATTAATAAATCGCGATAGCGTATGTAACATTAACAAAAATCCTTAATAAAATGACATTCGTAGGCGATAATGGAGGCAACGTCGTGGCCGATTCAAGCTCGCCGGCCACGAATCAGCCACATCAGAGGTCTATTGGAGCTAGATCGGGTGACCCACAAAGTATTCAAAGTATTCCACTTGTGGACTTCGTCTTCCCCGATCTCCGTTGTGCGAGCGACGACGGCGCCGACCGCCAAGTGATGGAATCGATGGCGAGCGCTGGACAAGCGGAAGCCATGGAGCTCTGTCCCATGGGCGATTTGTGGCGATGGGAGCATGCGGTGGCAGCCGGCTACCAGGGTGTGTGAGTGCGTGCCATGGTGGAGAGTATCAAAGGAGGCTGAGCCCGAGCTCCGCTAGCATGTAGCAGCAGGGTGGCCAGCGATGTCTAGCCACTGGACATCGTTGCGTGTGGACGCGCGTCACTGGATGGAGGTGAGATGCGCGCGCTGGGTCGGGTGAAGGGAGGCAAAGCGCGCCGGGAAGGAGGGAAAGGAACATGGTGGAGCAACGTCGGAGTCGGGCGGGGTCCGGCGTACGGTGGCCTTTGTGCGCGGCGGCAACGCATTGTGTGCTCGGGAAGAGTTAGGAGAGAGGAAGAGCACTTTGTCGATCCAGCACAGAGGAAAAGTCGTGGTAGAAAACGTCTCGCTCGCGCACCGGCTATAGCCACAGCGTGCAGATCAGTAGAGTTTTTCTTTATATTTCATTTCAAACGGTTAATTTATGTTTACATCTTACGTGATACTAGATGAATGCTTGTGCGGTGCCACAATGGATAAGTAAATCCATTGCCATCTTATTTCACGAATGTATTTAGTTTTTACCTCACACCTCTTTGTCACCCTCAAAAAGAGATAATAAATAAATAAATGAATATCAATACTTAAACATTCAAGACATTTCTTATATTTGAAGTCGCAGGGACCCGAAGTAAATTTGATCGCAAAAGGTTGCGACCAATGGTACCAAGCTTCAATGTCTCCTCTAGTGAAATGGAATGGAATGAGCAACCTTGTAATACTCCGATTGATCCATATTACTTGCGTTAATATGAACGGACACATTTTACTTGTAAATACATCCATTTTAATGACAAGTAATATGGATCGGAGGGAGTAGTACACGATATGAATTGACTGTTGGCGGCAGTTCTGGTACTCATTCAAATCTCCTAATATAAAGGGTTGTAGATTATCTTTGCAGCACGTAGATTCAGCCAACAATACCGCTCACGCCCTGCAACGGTGGATGAAAAAAGCAACAACGGCACTGAAGAAAACCCCGGTTTGGACCAATATGTGCAGTCAAAGTTGTGCACAAGAACAATACGTACAGACGATACGCCCCGGCCTGTTTCTGTGGCGACGACCCTGTGCACGCTCGTGTGCTCCGCCTCCTTTCTCCAGCTCGGTTGCTGCTCCAGCGCGTTTCCTTGCAGCCCGATCGGGCCTTGGTCCTCGACGACTCACTGACTCAGTGTTGCCATGTACGTAGGTAGCTCGGTAACTACAACTTCGACGATCAGGGGCGAAGCTCCCCTTAGGGCAAGGCAGGGCGGCCATCCTAACTTGATTTTTGGTGATACATTTAGATGTATATATTTTTTCTGAATATTTTGAGCTGATTCTTAGGATGTGGCGTGCCCCACCCTCCCACACTGGCCCTACATGGAAGCTAAGGAGGAATACCTTATTCTGCATCCACTTTATGTTAGTATTTTTCATCATCATCGAGAACATGCAGGTGAGCAAAGAACTCCCCTCTAGGCTCTCCATCTTCTCCCACTCCATCGTACCACTCCAACAGGTGTGGTGCACCAGTCGATATCCTCTAGGAGGTCCGGACCTCCTGTGATTATCCGACCCATAACGATAATAACCTCCCAGCTGAGGTTAGATCATTTATGGGTGACGACCATGCTCACAAAGAATTCCCCATGGTTCGTATCCTGAACCTCGAAGATATACTCCTTAACGCCGCCTAGGAGGATCAGTCCTGATTGCCCAATGGCAGGGAGCCGGTGCCACACGAACTTGTATCTACTGAGGCCCTCCAACTCGTGCAGCAGGAACGTCTCTTGATAGTTTCGTGTAGGCCCACAATATCCACATTTTCACGTCTCATATATTCCTTTAATTGTTGTTGACGGCCATCCGCCCCAAACTTCCTAGTGTTCCTTAGTACCCAATATATCGATTAAATATTACACATGGGGTAGAAATTCCCACAATATGGTAGAACGAAAATGGCATATGATATACTATCATGCTATTCTAGTCTCTTGTGTTATTCTGCAGTCGCAGTTCTTGGCTTCTCGTCCCTGTATTGAAATTATGGTTTCACCCCTACTGCTCGTGATGGATGAAGGAGAAAGATGTGTAGAAGCGAGATATGCTAGGCGGTGCAGTGGGAGAGGAAGAGAATGTGTAAGGGCCCGTTTGAATTTGTCTGGGACTTGAGTCTTCAAAGAAATCAAGAGGCTAAAGAATCACATACGTAGGAGGCGGGAGATAAGTGAGACTATATAATTTTACATGAACCGAGGAAAATTTGTGATTGCCAAGATAACTCATGTAAGTACAAAATTAGATTTCGTCAACCAATCCCTTGAATATGTAAATATGAGTCAAGCTTTATACAAGTCTAACCAATAAAAGACGCAGATAGAAAGGTTTCCTGATAATACTCATAGGGTGCATATCACAATTTGCAAGAACATACTAACGTTTATCCATCACAATAGTGAGTTCAGCTACTGCTAAAATCAACCCAGATGCTATAGTCTACTTTCTCTGTTCCCCAGAATTCCTTCGCTTCCTCGCCTTGTCCCAATTTGTAAGTCAACATGTCTGTGCTGTAGTTATCGTGATTCAGCGTGGTACCTACATGCCTTGATTTTGGTACGAAGGCTAGTTCACCGTCCCGCTGAACAAGGACAGCGTGGACGGTCTCAGGCCAATCGTTGAACACAGGGAGGAATACCTTATTCTGCATCCACTTGATGTTAGTCTTTTTCATCGTCGTCGAGAAGGTGCCGGTGAACAAAGACCTCCCTTCTAGGCTCTCCATCTTCTCCCACTCCATTGTACGCTCGTTGAGCTTCATGACGTTTACCGGCGTCCCACGGCGCCCGACGAGGACGGCCATGAGCTCGTGCTGGTCGGACTCGACCAAGTAGCTGTAATAGCATTCAAACCCGAAGCCATGTGGCTTCTCGAGAATTTCAAATTTCTCATCGTGACTGCTCTCGTCGTAGACCGCTAGCGCTCCGTCTTGTGCGAGCAGGTAGAGCAAGCCGTTGTGGAGAACCGGGTTACAGGCCGGTGACGCCGGAAACTTTGGACGTTCCGCATCAAACTCCGTGTATTCCCAGTCCCCCCATTCGCCCGCATTGTTTCGGATGCAACGGGCGATCCGCAGCAGACCAAAGGAGGTATCAACACCGAACATGCTTTGCACACCATCGTAAACGACCAGGTCAAACCTCGTACAATTGATCGGTGGCAGCTCGTAGACGTCGCCGGTCAGCAGTTCCGCGGTGAGGATGATGTGCTCCACGCATAGCGTCAGGTGGCGTCCGGTGGCGCAACAGATCTTGGCGCGCGGCGTGTTCAGCGTGTAGGCGATCTCGAAGTTCTTATTGTAGTAGGGGCTGTAGTACCGCACGTTGGTGGTTCCGACATCGGTGGCGTTGAAGAGGAGAGGCGTGATCCACACCGGGTAGAACGGCGACATGGCACACGCAGATTGCCATTGTCGGCACGCCAAGCCGAAGCTTGGGTGGCTCGACCACCGTAGATACTTGAGGATCTGGACCAGTACGTCGACCGGGAGAGAAGACCAATCTCGTTCTTCCAAGGTCGCCGCCTCCATCATCTTCTCGCTCGACACAGCTCAATTCCTTTTGGACTCGGCTGGCCTCGTCGAAAGTTCAAAATCGCGAGCGACCCCTCTCGTGAGTGGTGACGCCCGACCGCTAGTTATTGTCGAGAGTCTCGATGCGTTACAACTTACAAGCTAGGATTACACACATGTACACGGTCCTAACATCATCAAACGTGAACTCGTTCGTTCGTTGGTGGTGCTTAACGCGGAAGGCTACTATATATGCCTCTTCTGAGCAGAACGTATGCCGTGAGTAACCTGTCATAATAAGGAATCTTCTTCCCTAGTTACGGCGGGATTCCTGGTACCAAATATCATCTTCTTATCACGGGATTGACTACAATGCGAATACCGACTATAGGGTCGAACTTATATAAAGCATCAGGATCTAGCCCAAAGTAGTAGCGGCAGCGAGGACGCGCACCCGCAAGTCAAGAACCGCCGTCTCCTTTGATTGAAGGATTCGTTTTGGACAACCCCTGCAAGTCAAGCAAACAGGTACCAAGCGTTCGTTTTATTATTAGAGAAGTAGAGTAGGTCAAGACATCTAGTGTTAGATTGTTTGAATATTTATTAGTTTAGAGGAAACTGTTCA
This sequence comes from Lolium rigidum, assembly GCF_022539505.1. Taxonomy (NCBI): domain Eukaryota; kingdom Viridiplantae; phylum Streptophyta; class Magnoliopsida; order Poales; family Poaceae; genus Lolium; species Lolium rigidum. The sequence continues at coordinate 184,677,821 of NC_061512.1, read as the reverse complement.
AGTAGCAATATTTTGTAAACGGATGTTAATTTTATGATTTAATTTAACTTAAATCCAGCTGGCTGTAGAAAAGCTTAGCCACAATTGATTTCTCTGCATGACATCGGTTTTAGTGGCTTGCAGGACAGAGAGACGAGGCCGTTAGCTGACTCGCCATGACGATTAGCCAAAACCAAGATGTGAATATGCTGGATCCCAGCACTTCCCCGTTGTTAATGTTTCATTACAATTACAGTGATCCCGAAGGGGAAAGTGATGCTGATTCCACTGCAAGCAGCAACGAGGACGGGTTTGAGGAGAATGCGCAAGGCGATGGTGGAAACCACGAAGACCATGACACAGAGAACAATGATAATGAGAATGAGCCTCTTGCTGGAAGTAACGAGACAGAACAAAAGAGCGGCAGCGACGACAATGATGATGACGATGAGGAGGAGGAGGACGGCAACTACGATGATGGTGAGCCAAATGATACAATGTTTTTCTACAATATAGCAAGACGGAAGTTGCAAAGCAAGAGACTACTAGACGATTTAAAAGGCCACTTTTACTGGATAACACCACAAGGCTGGCTGCTCATGCTGCACCGTGTCTCACATGAAACTTTCTTGTGGAATCCACTCACGAGTCAAAGAGTTAGTCTGCCCTCGGATCAAGAGAAGTTCCTCACAAAGCATGTAACCAGGTGCTTGCTATCGCATAAGCCCACCGACCCGAACTGCGTTGTGCTAGTGGTAAATTGCAGAGACACAGTGTTCTGGTATTGCCATCCTGGAGGAAATCAGTGGTCTAAGCACACGTACCGATCAAGTATGCTCGGTGAAAAACGCGGTAACGTCATTTCAGGAATGATAAGGATTGTAGCAGCTGGAGGCAAATTTTACGCGCATTTCTTTAGATATTTGATTGGTACTATTTTGACACTCGACTTCTGCCCGAATCCGAAGTTTACAACAACTCCTGTAGGTGATATGTCAAATCATGTGTACCCCTGCCATGATTCTTTCCTGATAGAATCTCGTGGGGAGTTATTCAGCTTAACCTTCCACCAACCATGCTTCATTGATATGGTTGTGCATATTGCTGTTCACAAGCTTGATACAGAAGCAAGGGACTGGAAGAAAGTGGAAACGCTTGGCGATAGGGTGTTCTTCGTCAATTTCAGGCACTTTGGCGTATCACTAAGTGCAGAGGAAGTCGGTTTAAAGGGAAACTGTATTTACTTTTTGAGGAATGGTGACAAGGGATTGTATGTTTACAGCATGGAGCGAGGAAGCACCACTTTGTACAATCCCGGTAAAGACTTGCAAGATGACGTGGTGCCTGAAATGTTGATGCCTGTGTCGTCATGACTCCTAGATCTTTTCTTACGTCGAAAGTTCAAAATCGCGAGCGACCCCTCTCGTGAGTTGTGACGCCCGAGCCCGACCGCTAGTTATTGGCGAGAGTCTCGATGCCTTACAACTTACAAGCTAGGATTACACAGGGACACGACTACGTTCAGGTCAGCCTAGATTTAAGTTACAGTCAGGCCACCGAATCTTTCCTTTTCCGTCCGAGTGTATTTTCCCAAAATAGATAGGCACTGGGATTGGTCCCATCGCGCATGAACCAGCGACTTTTCCCCCCTCCCCGACAGATCAACCCCCGACAAAGCAAAATATCTCCTTCCTCCCCCTCCCGTTTCTTCTCCATCGATCCCACCTGCCGCCATGAATAGGGTAGAACCCTAATCAGAACCTCTAGGAAAATTACATCTTACATGTTTATGCGCCAGATATCTGTGCCTGGGCTGAACAGAAGATCTGCTCCAACATAAAAAAGAACATCCCCCTTTTGATCTCCTCGGGAACCGCATCAAATATGTACAAGTAACATCCAGGAGGGGAAAAAGGTACTGCAAACAAAATCTCTGTCTAATTTACCCCTCCCCTCCCTCATAACCTAGATGTTATTATGTGACATTATTCATCTGCTTGTGCTTATCATCACAGGTATATCTACTGGATGTTACTCATTGTAGAATAGATCTACCTTTTTGCTGCAGGGGAAATAACATACAGTAGATGTTCTCGTAGGGAGATGAAAAAGGAAGTTTAACCTGGCATAATAACACCCCGATTAAGCTAACATCCATAGTATTTGTATAGGCAAATCATCATCAGGTTCAAGAAAAATAAAATTGGAGTACCTGCACAAAAAGAACATCTGATTTTTGTTTGCAGAAAGTAAGTAGATAACTTCTCTGCATTAGTAACATCCAAAAGATTTTGGGTTCCACATGATTAAAACGGGGAGGAAACATCTATTACAGTAGCATTAGCATCACATGTGCATGTGTGACCGAGAAAATGTCAAATGACATTTACGAGAGCAATGACTACAAGTTTTTGTTTTTCCCACATGATTTGCAAGATAGCTAAGCGAGGCTTGTTTCTGTAGAAGTAGTGAGATATTCAATGTCGAGATGACATATTTCATGCAAAACAACACCTCTAGAGCTTGTCCTTCTTCTGATTCTTTGATATACAGCAGACCATGAACCTGCATTTCTTTAGGAAAATAGGAGAAGATGTTAGTTCTCTCAAAAATATATGCGTGCAAGTAGTGATGTTGTGATGCAAGTAAAAAAAATTATGTAAGTTCTCTCATAAGTTTTGATTACTTGCAGGCAAGATTCTGTTTGGATAATGCCTAGGGGTTTTGATTTCTGGTTTCGAATTGATCTTAACCAACCACCTGATCAAGGTTTTACTGCTGGTAGCAATGGCAATGAAGTTGACACATCTACTGGGCATCCTACTGGCAACATCCTGAAGAAAATCACCAGTCTTGGCAACATCCTGATGAACCTGGCACTTCTGCTGGTTTCTCAATTGGGCAAGCTGGTGATGCTACTGGGGCGCCTATGACACTTCGGATAGAGGAAAGAACGATCAGGGTTTCAAACTGGTGTAACTCTATCTAGCGACACTACAGGAATGGCTCGCTGCGCCGACGGCCGTGGCGTACGCCGACGGCCAAATGTCGGGGCCGTCGGCGTACGTCCGGTCCATGGCAGCAGCCCACCGAGCCCCTCGGCGTATGAAAACCCTCGGCGTAGAGAGAGCTACGCCGACGGCCACCCTCGGCGTATGCCAGGCCGTCGGCGTACCACAGGCATGTGCTCCGATCCCGCTCCGGCAGGGACGGCTCGGTCACGGCGTCAGTGAGGCGCCGAGGGCCACCCTCGGCATAGGGCATCACCCACCTATGCCGACGGCCACCCTCGGCATACATTTTTTTCTTTTTTTCTTCTCTCTCATTTACTTTATATTATGTTTGTTTTATTTATGTACTAGTATGAATTATGTAAAAATAGTTACTTTTTTAAAGGAAAAAATGGTAGATGGCTCATGTAGATCCCACGAATGACGCTCTTCGTAGACGGGTCGACGGGAGCCAGTAGGCCCAACATCTGCTATCGATGTACATATGTCCTAAAAAAAGAAAAAAAGTCCATTGCTAACCCTAACTCAAACCCTAACCCTAGGGTAGATTTGCGGGGTCCCCGCCCTAGGGTTTCCCTAGATACAAACCACCGGAGCGTCCGAATCGGTGGAAACTCCTGCTACGGCTCATTCGGGGCCTATTTCATTCCAAACCTATGGTTTCCATGTGCATATGTCCTAAACAAAGCAAAGCAAAAAAAAAATCCATTGGTAAACCCTCGCACGGAAAAAGCTATAGGGGTAGATCTACGGGGTCCCCGCCCTAGGGTTTTTCAAGATACAGACCATCGGATCGTCGAAATCGCTGGAAAACTTGCATATGCCCATAACATATGTGTACAAGTGTGATGTAAGGTTTGGCTAACCTTGGATGTACCCGTTGTTGACGATTTCCGCATACATGGGCTAACACTTGGTAAAATCCAAGATCTGTATGTGGAAACTCCCGCCACGGCTCAAATGGAGCCTATTTTATGGTAAAGTATGCCCAACCTATGGTTTCCATGTACATATGTCCTAAATAAACCAAAACAAGTAAAAAATTACATTGGTAAACTCTCGCACGGAGAAAGCTATAGGGGTAGATCTGGGGGTCCCCGCCCTAGGGTTTCCCAAGATACAGATCACCGGAGCGTCAGAATTGTTGGAAAACTTGCATCTGCCCCTAACATATATGTACAAGTGTGATGTAAGGTTTGACTAACCTTGCATGTACCCGGTGTTGACGATTTCCGCATACATGGGCTAGCACTTGGTAAAATCCAGGATCTGTATGTGGAAACTCCCGCCACGGCTCAAACAGAGCCTATTTTATGGTAAAGTATGCCCAACCTATGGTTTCCATGTACATATGTCCTAAACAAACCAAAGCAAGTAAAAAAGTCCATTGGTAAACCCTCACACGGAGAAAGCTACAGGGGTAGATCTGTGGGGTCCCCGCCCTAGGGTTTTTCAAGATACAGACCATCGGAGCGTCGGAATCGCTGGAAAACTTGCATATGCCCATAACATATATGTACAAGTGTGATGTAAGGTTTGGCTAACCTTGGATGTACCCGTTGTTGACGATTTCCGCATACATGGGCTAACACTTGGTAAAATCCAGGATCTGTATGTGGAAACTGCCGCCACGGCTCAAATGGAGCCTATTTTATGGTAAAGTATGCCCAAACTATGGTTTCCATGTACATATGTCCTAAATAAACCAAAACAAGTAAAAAATTACATTGGTAAACTCTCGCACGGAGAAAGCTATAGGGGTAGATCTGGGGGGTCCCCGCCCTAGGGTTTCCCAAGATACAGATCACCGGAGCGTCAGAATTGTTGGAAAACTTGCATCTGCCCCTAACATATATGTACAAGTGTTATGTAAGGTTTGGCTAACCTTGCATGTACCCGGTGTTGACGATTTCCGCATACATGGGCTAGCACTTGGTAAAATCCAGGATCTGTATGTGGAAACTCCCGCCACGGCTCAAACAGAGCCTATTTTATGGTAAAGTATGCCCAACGGCGAGGACAACGGTGACGAAGGTGAAGTGCAGTCGACGCAAGAAGGGCTTGCTCCCAAAACTCCGTTTATTGGCATAATTTTTGACGCCAGAAGGGCTTGCTCCTAGAACCTCGTTTGTTGTACGCAAGATAACATCGTACAATGCTAGGAGTTGTGCTGGTGCTGGTGGGTTGTTTGAGATTTTCCCAGTGCAGGGCTCTATCTTTGGTTATGGCAGGCGGACCTATGTGGTTGTTGTTGATTTTGAAAATACCATGTGCAACTGCCAATGCTGCAAATTTGACAGGGATGGCATTCTATGTTGTCATGTATTGAAAGTAATGCATTATATATGTGCAGTAAAGGAAATCCATGAGCACTACATCCTGCCTAGGTGGTCATATGTGTCACTTGGCATTGGAGGTTATCTAAACTAGATGTTACTGAAAATATAGATGTTTACTACTTTACTTGGATGTCGTGATAGCATATTAAGAAACATCTGAAAATCCAGTTCAACTAAAACTGAATGTGATGGGACTACAATTTAAAATCCAGGGACATCTAAAATTAGCCAGCATGATTTACATCAAAAAAAAAAAAAAAATCCAACGGCGTCTAAATTTGCCAGCATGATTTGCATTAAAAAACACACATGTGAAAACACCACCCACCCCCACACGGATCTGTAAGTTCCTAGTAAGAAAAGGACTGGGATGTTGCGCACAACGAACACACCTGCTAGGGGGGCGCGAATCAGATGCGGGGATGTTCTTCCTGAACCGAAATATGTCGTAGCCTCCACGAGGATGACGCCCCTCTGGGTGGTGGATGTTACCGAGAGTCCCAGATTCGCCCGACGAACACGAGAAGGTGGCCGGCGACTAGACGACGACAACGGCGACGAGAAGAGGAGCCCGGTGGCGAAGAATGCGGCCTAAAAAACGAGGTCAAATCGTGGATGCGGCGAAGGGGATCGGAGATGGGGAGAGACGAACCGAGTGTATAATCTGTCTACGACCCTCCGCAGATGCACTCGACTCCGGCGGGTAGACCTGGCGAATCGTCTCCCGCGGCGGCGACGATACCGTCGCCAGAGCGGATGCAGGCGAGGAGGGCGAAGCGAGGGGGAGAGGAAATGGGAAACATCTCTGATTTTGAGATGACAACTCTCGGGTATGGGTACCAAGGAATAACACACTGCGCCGTGGCCCGTGTCTGGTCGCGCGCCGCTTCACCCTCATCACCCCCGCGGACCGTCAGATTCCGATCGCGTGGCCACGAAGAACGACCTGGAGGACTCTTATAATCAGGTCAGCTTATAGATAGACTAGACGGGCAGCGCGCTTCGCCGCGCCGGCTACCAGTCGTGCTTCTCTGCCTCTCTCTTGCGTGTTGCATCTGTGTGTACCCACCTTGCCGGAGGTGAGGCGACAAACCTTAGGGTGTAGGTTCACAGTTGTTGCCATCCCTAGTGAGGTGTCGTCTCTACCAGCTGCGTCGTCCCCATCTCTAGTGTGATCTCGGCCTCACATTTGCGAGGGAAGCCGCGACGTTGCCAGCGAAGTTGAGGTAGCGACTTAGGGTTTCGACTGGTGGTACGGGGACCTCGCCGGAGATGGATAAGAAGAGAAGTTTAGACAGAGGTGGAAGGCGGTGGACCGACGGAGCCAGCTGCTCAGGTAGGGTGTTGTGGCGAGGCGATGGACCGGCAGAGGCAATAGACGGTCAGGATGGCACCGACGGCGTGAGAATGGCTCCGACGGTAATGGTGGAGCAGGTTGGGAGTTAGACGATAGGGAGATGATGGCTTGGCACATGTATGCGCAGCTGCGAGCGGCGACAAATAGGACCCACCCAGAAATTTTCCGATCGACGTAAAATCAATGCGTGGCTTAGTGGGCTGCATCAACTGGAGCCCAACAATCAGTCTGTTAGGCTGGACGATAATAACACCAAATTTTAGAAATGTTGCTATAATCAGCCTGAAGACCATTAGGCTAGCCAGCTTGCACGTATGAATTCACACAAAGTTTGTACACCCGCCTTTTCCCCCATTGCTGTACAGCTAAAAAAAATAGCACTACGTCTGAACGATTAAATTTCATTCAGCTAAGAAAGAACAAAGGAACAACCTACTTATATCATATTAAAGAAAATTTCTCCCTTGGAAGATCTTAGGTCCGAGAGCACTAAGAGCATCACTAAGGGTTTGAAGACCGGAGCGTAGATTAGTGCCCTCAAACCAACCCTCAATACACAACAAAATATTGTGTTTTGAGGATTGGTTTGAGGGCACTGAACTGCGCCGGCTGTTTTTAGCCTTCAAAATCACAATTTCTCGGCCCTCAAACCAGTTTGAGGGTTGCAAGTATGAGGGCAGTGCTAGTGATGCTCTAAAAGTGCCAATGCATAGTTCAGCATCAATCTTCTCTAAAACGGCATGAGAAACTCTCTAGCGACACCATTTATAGCAACCAATTTACATTTATTGAAAGCATAAGCTATGCTAGTATAGTCAAGCGCATCCATAATCGGCACCAGAGGTGATAAGAAGATGAGAGAAAAAAAACCAGTTCTACACCGACTATATGGATCAACTGAAGCCGTTGATCGCCTTCTCACCGGCTGGGTGGGCGTCTGGGCGACCTGGTACATGCCCTCGACAGGTTCCGCCGTTGTCGCCTGTAGGCATCACGACACACACACAAAAGGGACAGCTGAACATACAGCCATCTCATGTGGGCATAGTCGACGCTAGGCATGCATTCCCTGCAGCAGCAAGTGTGCTGCCTTAGATGTAAGCAGCTGTGAAAAGCTACTCTGAATCCATTCTAGAAACGGCAAAATACAAACCTCATTTACCTGCATCTTGTTTTGCAGTACTTCGCGTACCCGAGCTTTCCTTCTGAAACATACATCAACGACTATGAAACTGCTGTACTATATCTGCAAAATACGATATGGAAAGTGACTGCAACAATATATTACACAAAAGGGCGCACAGAAAGTCACACATACAGAGACCATACATCAACTTCCACACAAGGCAACGCTACCCTGACTACAGAACAGCAACATCATACCTCACGCGGCTAGCCACTCGTTTTAAACGACACACCAACACACATGCCATAGCCGACCATCGTCCCCAAAACATATCTGCATCCTGCCTTAGGCCGGCTGAATCCAACACGCCTACAAAACAAACCGACACCGGTGCAGAGAAGCGCACCAATAGTCTCCCACGAAAATCACCACCTGAACAAATCTATTGGCATACAACATCGAATACCTACAAACGCAAAACACTGACATTCAGGAACGGAAAAACAGGTGCATTGACGGCAAAGAACTATCCGAGCAATGATAAAACACATGCCATACCTCCTAGTTCATGTTGCCCAGTCCTGGGCCATTGTCGTCCCTCGCTAGGTTGATCAGCTCCCTAGCCAGCTCTTCCATACGTCCAGGTAACATACTACCATGGCCTGCCTCTTTAACCTTAGAAAGGGGAATTACTGTCGTCGTAATGAAGGAATATGGACGAAAGTTTTTCTATCACTTTATTCAGCGACTCGGCGGCCATGTGATCGCTCTCCCAAGCTCAATGCGCCATCAAAGTCACACTTCCAGCAATGCGATGCAGCTCAGCGAACTGGCAGCAGGCCACATTGCAGATGCGATAGTTTATATCATCTACATTATAACCAGTTTCCAGCATTCCTGGATTAGCTATACCCAAGCTTTCCCAGGCCTCTACCTCTGACCATCGAGGCCTTCCCTAAGTTTTCCTAAGCCTCAACCAGTAAGGATTTTCTCTAGCAGGCAGATCATATCTAACCCATGCTATCATCTTGTCTGAATCTGGCTTATGCTTGTATAGCCCTTTGTTGTACACGCGCAGGTCATATCACGTGCCACAACCATCCGAGATAGACGAATCGCCTAAATAAAGGAAAAAAGCTTGAGTAATTTTCTTGGATAAAGCAACAGTTTAAATTCATCTCGCCAAATTGAATTCTGAGGTACTACGTTTTTATGTATCAATGCACAGTTTCCTTATAAATGTAAGTTACATTAGCATTAGATCCCAAAGGCATCGATTCTGACATTGCACAAAGTTTAGCACTACATGCCTGCTATAGCTATAATATCAGCAACTAAACATTATGTAAAAAATTACTTTCCTCCGAAGTTACAGGGAAAACAAATGAGACCAATATACATGGAAAGTTGATAACCCACAAGTATAGGGGATCACAACAGTCTTCGAGGGAAGTAAAGCCCAAATTTATTGATTCGACACAAGGGGAGACAAAGAATACTTATAAGCCTTAACAACTGAGTTGTCAATTCAGCTGCACCTGGAAAAGCACTAGTAACAGTGTTGATGTGAAAGCAGCAGTAATATGAGAGCAATAGTAACAGTAACACAGCAGCAGTTAATAAGTAACACAGAGGCAATGGCACCAGAAAATAGTTGATACTACTTCTAATGACATATAGGACCGAGTGAGTATTTGATGATGAAAGATGGACCGGGGTTCCCAGCTATCTACACTAGTGATAACTCTCCAATAACAAGTGACAAGTGTTGGGTGAACAAATTACAGTTGGGCAATTGATAGGATTGAAATAGTATTAAGACAGAACATCAGTTTATTAATCATGTAGGCATGTTTTCCATATATAGTCATACGTGCTCGCAATGAGAAACTTGCATAACATTTTTTGACATACCAGCCGGTGGCAGCCGGGCCTCAAGGGAATCTACTGGTAATTAAGGTACTCCTTTTAATAGAGCACCGGAGCAAAGCATTAACACTTGGTGAAAACATGTGATCCTCATACCTAAGCCTTCCCCTCCAGTTATCCCAGTTGCTGTCACTCTGGGGCCTCGAGTTCCGGACATAGACATTGATACGTCCAAAACGTATCTACTTTCCCGAACACTTTTACTATTGTTTTGCCTCTAATTTGTGTATTTTGGATACAACTAACACGGTCTAACGCTGTTTTCAGCAGAATTTCCCTCGTGTCTCGTTTTTGTGCAGAAACTTAACTTTCAGGAAAATCCCTGAAGTTTATTCCAATGGGCCTATTTTCATAGAAGAGGGACGGAACCAGAATACCAGAAGGAGGGGGGCCACGAGGCGCCAACCCCATAAGGCGGCGCGGTGGGCCCCTGGGACGCGCCGCCCTATGGTGGCGACGCCTCGGGCAGCCCCAGGTGCCCCCCTCTGGACTACTTAAGGGTTTCGACCTAAAAATGCACGGGGGTTAGACGAAATCGCCATCCAGAACACCGCCGCCATCGCGAAACTCCATCTCGGGACCAGAAACTCCGTTCTGGCACTCCGCCGGGACGGGGAATTGGAGGAGATCTGTGGTGACCCTGCATACCACTGCATGTTCTAGTATGCCAGTCGTTGATATAACATTCACGAAGTACCATTCCGCAAATATTACATCCCTCAGAGTAGTACAACAGAACATAGCAGGGTCCATAACTCATTCACATATTATTACAATTAACATACACATGTCGTCTTGGAGCTCCTCTTGGGTCCCGAGAGGAATACTCCCGGGTTCGAGGTGAACCCAACTTAACTTACAATACCAGAGTTTCATTAAACTAAACATTTATTCCATCGAGCAGCTAAATACTAAGAGTTCAGGCTGCTCGGTTACAACTACTAGCGGATATCTCTAGGCTTGTTCTCCTCCGGAAGCCTCCCCGGATCCGTAGACTATGAGATAGTCTACGCCTTCAACACCTCCTGAGAGGTCAGGTTCATCATAGCCGATGATCTCGGCTCCCTCATTGTTGTCGTAGTCCTCCTCTAGACGATTCAGACAATCTAAGCATGGGATTTAAGAGTGGTATGAGTACGAGCGTACTCAACAAGTTCATTATAGATAAGAGGTGTTTAATGCACTAGCTACGATAATAGACCAGGAAGTCTAATATCAATGCAAGTTTTGATAAACATTTCTTCAAGAGATTGCTTTTATTTCAAAGAGCTATGTCCGTCAGCCTTCACCGGTTTACTAGAACTTCATGGAGCTCCTTTCCGGCCGCGTTCGCAGTTCCTCAATCCCGGAACAGGGAGTGACAGGTCACACTTCTTTACACTCTGCAGAGGTGTGTTGCTTTACCCATAAGAGATCTTAACCTTGGTGCCAACCGGGCAGCTTTCCCGTCCACACTTCCTTCGGTGTGAGGCCCGGTATAAGGTCTAGCCAATCATGTTCCTCCGCTGCCTCGCACACCCACCCTTTGTTGCATACCCCGACCCTGGGTCCTCGTCGGTCCTCTTACACCAATTAAGGATGGACCCCGACCACGACAACAGTTTGGGACTCGTTAACCAAACTCCTTCGCCGGTAGCTGCAACCCATCATAGACCATTTACCGTGGGGAATTAGAATGGGATCCCCACCCCACCGCTTGCCCAACCTGGGTCAAGTGTCTACGGTAAGCACATCCGTTGATGTACGAGAGGTGGAAACACTTTTGACTACTCCGTCCCACTCCGGATCTTATGGTTAACACGGGTATTACGGCACAAGAATCACTGGGCGACATTTGTTGTTTAATCCTAGATGGATATTAACCCTTGCAATGGAACCTCCACCATATCAACACAATCCATGGTTCCATTGCCCACCACATAGTCATATTCATAGTTATGAAAGTAGTGGTTTTGGTTTTTATGCAATAGTGATAACCATAGTACTTTGCAAGTAATTTGATAGAAATACTCAAATGACATGAGCAAGCGATGAACTTGCCTGAACACTGCAAAGTTTTGCAGTTGGAAGGTGTGGACTGACCCTTGTCCTCTGGTTCTGAAAAATAGCATCATTGTCCGATAAGGGCAATGGTTAAAGAAGCAATTATGCATGATTGCAATTTTAGGGTTTGTTCCCCCCTTCCGATGTTGTTATTATTTCGTGTAAGAGGTTGATACTAAGAATAATTTGGAGATACTTAATCTACACTACTTAAAAAGGAGGAACATGTTCCGTTTTCTGCCACTACAACCCTTTCGTCGTCGTCGTCCCGCACGGGCCCGCCTGGGCCGCGTCGCCTCTTCACGCCTTCAAATGGGCCATGGGCCAACCCAAACTCGTGCTTGTTCGCTGCTCCTTCCACGCCCCCCTCCTAAGCGCGAAGATCAGCCACCAACCCGTCTCCTTTCTGTACTTTCCCGTCCTCTCCTCCCACCCAAACGTTCCTCTCCCGACGGTATCAGGTCCTGATCCTGCTCCTCCTACGGGTTCCCACCGCTTCCGCGCCTGATCCTGCCGCACACCACCTCGATTCGCGCCGCCGCCATGCCTTTGCAGATCGGATCTCGCGGTGTGGTTTCATCCTAGGAGACGAGAGGGAGGAGGGCCAGCCCAATTCTCCAAATCTGGACCTGGGTTGATTTGGTTTTTCGGTGGGAACCCTTCCCACCTTGGATTAATTTTTATTTAGGCTTTTCATTGCAAACGCATCTTGTCCTTTCCACGGATCTCAAAATTCTGTCCTCCAATTCTCTTTTGCATTCCCTTTTCTAGGCTTTTGATTGTGAGTCTATTTTCGTTCTTGTGATTGGGAACATTTAGATCAGAGAGAGATCCTCAGATCCGCGTTCTTGTGAATTATATTTGTCCAAAAATCTGATGCACTGATGTGTTCCTTCGAGATCAATTGCATACAAGAATACGAATAATGCTAGCGTACCTGCTTTTTGGCCTATTGTACATTGTATTGTGTCAATTCAGTTCGCTAATCTTCACTAAAATATTTCTGCCTGAGGTTTTACTAAACATAGAGTAATTTGTTTCATGTCTGAATATTACCCTGTTGTAACTATTTACTCCTTCCAACCATTGCAGCAGAAGTATCTGTGTTCTACCCTTATTTGTGAAAATTAACATATTTTTGACTTATTTGTGCTGTCCGAAATAACAATTCAGTTACATTCCAGGTCAAAAAAACAATTTAGTTACAACAAAGGACAAGTTTGCTGGAGGTGGCATTTTGGCACACGCGGGCATATGCACCCATTATAGAAAATAATAAAAAAACAATTTTAAAAATGTCAAAAAAATCTGATATAAATGTTTTGGTATACATCATGACATTCTATGTTCGTTCACAAGTTTTCGTGGAAAAACAACATTTTGTGTGGTGTGTACAAAAAATACAAAAAAAATATCCTGTACGTAGTGGTGTTACAGCATCAAAATTTGTCTTTTTTTACAGGAGCCACAGAAAAATGTTTTTTTTTGAAAACTTGTGTACCAACATAAAATGTCTAGATGTACATGTAAAAATTTAGTTTAGAATTTTTTGACACTTTGAAATGTGGATTCACATAATGGGAGCATATGCTCCTATGAGCCAAAGTGCATTTCCCAAGTTTGCTAATGTATGCTGATATCCATTGCTGTGGGGATTCTCTCACAGATACCATACCATGGTAACTGCATTACAGATTTATGGATGCATGACTGTTACATTGAATTTTAGCCATGTAATTTTGCGAAAGTAATTTTTCATACTTGTATACACAACAGTCTACATTTATTTGACTTATGAAGCCTTTTTTGCAGGTTGCAGCTAATAGTAATTCCAATTCTTCCTCCAATCGCTTGTGAGGAGATACTACTTATAGTCGGGCAATCAGGAGGATGCGCTCACGTAAGAGCATTTGCTAATTCTTTTTGTTATTTACTTGCTGACTATTGTAGCACACTGTGTTTTCAGATGCTGAATAAATATTGATTTGTTTTACTGAATATAGCTTAATACAAGTTTGTTTAAGAGCGAGCTGATTGTCGAGGATTAGAGTGAGTTCCATGTCACGCCTTAGCTGCACCTGTTGTTTTATCATTTGTATTTCCACTTCCATTAGTCTGACTCTGCAGATTAAAAGCTTCGGTCTTTTTACGGGAAAAGGTCTTCTGGTTAATCCTTTTCACTTTTGAGCTTACTTTTCAGGAAATTGATCCCAATGGAGAAAATGACGATTTTGGATATTTGATGAAATGCTGAAGCTATAACCTCCACTTTATTGTTCATTTTCTTCCCTCCGCAAAAGAAGTTCCTTATTTAGCCCATTTCTCAATTTCCAATAACTATTGGAGTAATGTTTTTCTCTTACTGCAGGTTAGTTCAAATCATGGGTTACTATGTTGTACTTTTATACTGCTTCTACAGGGTGTACTTTAAGATTAATGCAGTTCCCAACAACACTGGAGAATGGACTATTGAAAATGTTAGACTCAAATAGATTCGATGGTGTGATAAATGATGTATTCTTTAAGCTTAGGATATGTTTTCTCCTCTTTAGAGTATGAACAAAAAGAGAGGAGTAATAGCAGCCGATGTCTTTTTCCTCTTTAGAGTATGAACAAGAGAGATTGAATCTTCTTTTGAACCTTACTCTCCTGTTTTCTTATTATGATGGCATTTTATTGAAGGTGATGGTTCATGTACAACATGCATTAATTTATTCATGATCTTGTGATACACAATAATTTGCATCAGTCAACTATTAGTATCTTTGATCTATCTCCTTTACACTGAACAAGGATTGAACCGCAGTTGATTTGTATTTTTGCGTCTCAGCTACTGTACATCATCCAATGTTCTCGAATACATGGTCTATGTGCCTTCTGGTGGAGCGCTAATATGAGCATGGCTTGGTGCTTGGGCTATTCCTCTTGTCTGGGAGATACCAGGTCAGGTAAAATATATCGGTTGCGACTTCATGCACTATGTTGTTAACAACCTATTTAATTAGTATCATGAAAGAAAAGGTTCATTTAGCCTCGTAGAGATGTTTACGTTCTGCATCTAACATAAATGATTAGAGGACGATAAATTTAAAATACCCTCAATTCTTCCGAGCATGTATGAATGAATTGGTCTAGCTGGTTTGACATACATCCAATCCTATACTAATCTGATTATTTTTTTCAATCAGATCACAGTTGGTTCTGCTCAAATGCAGCTAGATCATTTAGAAGAAACCTTAAACCTCTGAGCACCTGCCAACTCTGTGGGATTGCAGTCGAAGACGCTCACCATGCCACGGTGAACTGCACCAAAGGTGCCAGCGTGCGTCAGGCTATGCGTGATCACTGGCCAATTCTTATTGAAGAGGCTAGACTGGCTCCTCGTGTTACCGAGTAGCACTGATGTCTGCATCAGGGCTAAAATCCTGCTGATCCTTTGGCGCGCATGGCACTCGAGAAAGGATGTCGTGCAAAATTCAGGTAAGGAGAGAATTGCAAAGTCCATAACTTTCTTACGGACCTATGTCAATGGGCAAGAGCTCAGGATTATGCCTGAAGACGATGTCAAATGAAAATGGCCACTTCTGATGACGCTGCAAAGGAGACCGTCGACCTCAGGGCTCCTCAGATTAGTTCGTGGAAGCCACCGCCACCAGGTTGCTCAAGACCAACACGGATGCCTCGTTCTTGGGGAACAACATACCAAGTGGTGTGGGTACCGTTGTCGGGGATCATGAGGATCAGCTTGCTCTCCGATGCTGAAGCTAAAGCTGCCCTAATAGGCATCAGGATGCTGTCCGGACATGGGCATGTGAAGATTCTTCAGATCCATGCAGGAGAATGTTGATTGTGAGAGCATACTCTCAAACTTCTTACATTGGAATTCTTCTTAAACAGTATATCCATATAAGGTACATAAACGCGGGCAAGTTATTGTCTTAAAGCAAGTAATAGTTGATATGGAGGAAGATGTTGAGCTTCAAATTGGCACAGAAAATAAAATCTTAATAATCCATAAAACAGGACAGTTTTTGCAGTTATCGGCAATTTTTTGGGCTATCCTATCCAGTTTTTGTTTTCTGGTAGGAAAAATAGCTTAATACAACATGTTTCTGATATTTTCACAGTTAAAAATATTGACGCGACCTTAAGTTTTACAACATGGTTTAGTTAATGTAAGATGAAGATTTCCTGATATCAATGATTTTACAGCATGGTTTAGTTATCTGTAGCAGCTGTAGCATCTTGCTAATTAGTTCCCTGCACTTCCCACTAAAGTTATTTAGTTATCTGTAGCAGCTGTGTCTTGAATGTTATTTTGATGAAATCAAGATAATATTGTTTGTTATTTTGATTTGGTTGTCAATAGCAGGGGATATTGATAGCGGGGCGACCGACGTCCCTTGAATGACAGGGTTGCAGCGAAGGTGTACACCATGTTAAATGATTACTGACCAATAGGTTGTTGCTTGGGTAGGATCTGGTTTGGGCGGTACTTCAGGTGGAAGTTGATACAAAGTAGAGCAGTTCCTTCAAGTAATGGAAATGGAGAGGTTCATGAGAAAGGGAATGTCGTAACATTTTCTCATCAGCCGTATAAAAATGAAAAATCAACTATTATCTCATGTAGAAATATGCTAAAATAAATATGCTATTTTCCAAAAGATTTAGTGTTTCGTTGTTAACTGTAAACATGATATTTCTCTCATGAGGCACAATAGTGTAACTCTGAATTTTGATACAACTATTGGAATTAGTAGTCCAAAGGTACCAAGAAAAGTTTCCAGTTGGCGAAGAAAGATCGCTAGAGTTTTACAGATGTTCTTGGCTTGCTTGAAATTTATGTGGCTACCAAAAGTGCAAAGTAGCTCTGATGTGATACAAGTGTACGTACATTTTAATTCTTGTATCATATCTTTGAAATTATATCTTGGGTGAAAGAGAAAATTACATGGTCTTATTTTTATTAGGGAGGCACAGACTTCCCGCTGTAATTTGGAATAAAACACTGAGACGTCATTCTTCTTTTCATCAGTTTTAAATTGTTTTAGTCCAAACATAATAACAAGTCCACACTAGAATAAGCTACTTTGTTTCGTTTCAGTTTTGCATCCCCAGGAATGAGCAGAAAGAGGGACGATGCATAGCACTTTAAAGAATCCAATCATGTTTTTCACTATATATGTTCTTTTAACCAATTTTTCTACTACTACATATCTATTCTTGCTTGAGGGCAGTTGTCTATATGTGTATTTGGTTGAACAAGACCACTCTTGCAGCGCAGAATGGAAGTTGAAAGCTTGAAAACACTACGATTTGGTGAACTTGAAAAATTATTTGTACACAATATTATAAGCTTGAAAATTTAATATTTTTTGTTTAACAAGTACAATTATTATTTTGGATTAATCAACACATGCATTTGCATGTACAAGATTAGTCCGCATTTCTTTATATTTGTACATGTAAGTGTGTTCGAATGAGAATGTGGTAAAAAGATACACTTCCATCCTTTTTATGTTTGCGAGTGCAAAACAAAATTCCTTGATATTACAAGTGAATATCAGACAATAACCATATCAAGGCCATTGTAGGATTTCATCTCCACTGACTGAATACATGCAACATGACAACATGAGTGTCTCACGTTTAATTGCTATGAGTCTTGATTAGTCAATTTTATTACGTGCATTGCACCAGTGGCTTGTTGATGGAGTTTTTCTACCCTAGCCATTATTGAAGATTTACGAAGCCCCTTTTGTATGTTTTTCTGCGAACAGGACACTGGCATTAAAAGAAACAGCGAACAATACAAAGCACTCCAAGAAAAATGAAAATTACAACGAGATCCTTGAGAAGCCCTTCATCTTCAACCTCCAGACCGTGTCGACCGCGCGCCACTGCTGCCGCTCCTCCCCGAGTCGGCTTGACGTTGTTGATTGCGGACGGGAAGTCGCCGAACGAGTCAAGAAGATCACATCCGTTCCGAAGACGAAGAAAAAGGATGAACCGCCGCTGAAGCTCCTTGACGATCCTAAGAACCAGACAAAAACCTCGAAGACGACACCACTCCCACAAGACTCTCGACGTTGCCGTCGAGATGGGGTTGAAGCTGGGGAGACCTTATTGCATGAGGTGGCGTGAGCGCCATCCTACAAACTTTAGCCCTAAAAACGAAGAACGGAGCCCACAAAACAGGGGGTGGAGCCCTCCCGCCGACGAGGGCAGCGATCCACCGCACCCCTATGGCCCGAAGGCCACAAAGGTGGGCCAGATCGACGGCGGCGCCGGCAGGAGGCGAGGAAGAAACAAATGCGCTTGAGAGCCCCACATACCGGTCCGTAGCCCCTTTTGTATGTTTGACACATAAGGCTACGATTCAGGATTGTCTCTGAATATTTATGAATATTAAAGTGTTGTTTGAATTAATAAGAAAACATATACCTTTGTTTGCATCACCCATATTTTATGAGACAGTAATACAATCAAAAGTAGAGTTTGTTGAGTTGATAATTATGATGGTCTAGAACATAGGTGCTTACCACAAAAGAGTAACTAGAAGACCTTTAACTTGGAATCAAACAGATGCACACAAATTCTGTCTTGTTATTGCGCTCAGTACTATTATGATGTAGTATATTATGATATCACTGATTTGTTTTGAATTTTCATAGTAAGTTGTAAATTATACATGTGCATTGAAAATAAATTTAAGGACCCGTGGCAACGCACGGGCATTTGTACTAGTTTAGGGTAAAATACAATCTTGCAATATTGTCAAGATGTTTTTAAAGTCCAAATGCATTAATGGACTTATTTTCTTTATTGAAAGTAATATGTGTGATTTAAATCCTTATTTAAATCATTAAATTAGGACTTATTCTCAATTGTCTTCAAAAATTCTGTTTGGTATTTTATTTAAATAGAGAATTTTATGCTGATCAATTTTCATATTTTTAATTATTTTTTTAGAGCTTCATAGCATTTCTTATTTAATTTCAAAGTTTCTGCCTTTTTATGAATTGTGAAATGACCAATTTGCCCTTGGGCCCCACCTGTCAGGTGGCCCAACGGGTTAGGTTTGGCCGACCCACCTGGTCCGGCCCAACCCGCTCACTCTCTCGCTCTCTCTCGCGCGTCTCCTAACCCTAACCCTAACGAGCTCTGGCGACGCCGTGGTCGCCGCCGTCTTCTCCGATATTTCCCGGCCGCCTCCGGCCATCGCCGCCGGCGAGATGTGGCGCATCTGAACCGCCACTCGACGGCGATTCAGATCCACCGTGGCGATTCGTGCTGCGCTGCTTGCTCGCTTCGCCCCCAACGCATCTGCGACACGGCCGTGGCGATTCCAGGCGATTCGTCGTCCGCCGATGATCCAGACGCCGCGCCGCGACGTGGCCGTGTGCCTCGCCGTGGTGGTGCTGGGACGTTTGCGCCCGGCGACGCCCGGCCTGGCTGCGGCCTGGCGCTGCCGTGTTAGGCTCGTGCCGCCGTGCCGCCATGGGCACGCTGCGGTGCTCTGCTCCAGGTGTGTGTGCCTCCTTCTCTCCCATCTTCTCTACCTCCTCTTCTTCCTCTGGTTGCCTTGGCCTCTACCTTGTTGTGCTAGTTGCTACTGCCTACATACGTATGCTGCTATGTGCTACTGCTATCTCTGTGTTCTAGCTTGTGCTGCTCTACTTGATTATCAGTGCATGCTTCTGTGCTTCCTAACTACTTCTGTTCATGCTGTATCCCTGCTGTGGCCCTCCTGTAATTGCTCATGAGCATCCATTGATGTTCATGGCCTTCTGGCTTACTCCAGATATGACCATTATATGTGCTCTAACCCCTGGACATGCTCAATTGAGCCTAGCTGTTGCATTAACAACTCCATCCCTTGATGGAGTGCTTCTGGATACAATTATATTTCATATATTTGATTATCTGTGATGCAATTGTTCAATTATATGGTTAATTTAATTATCTGGGCCTTGGGATGATACTTTGCTTGGCTATAGTGATCTGTAGCAAAAGTAAGTGATGCTTTGATGATCAATTGATCATTACTTGCTTGTGAGCTAGTGTGTGCTCCTCTCTGTGACTCACTGGTGTTCACCAGTGCTGTTTGTGCTTCATACGAGCTTAACCTCGGTGTGTACTTTTGTTAACTTAAGCAATCTGTTGTTGCTTGCGAGTGATCCATTGGATCACCGCAAAGCCCCGGTGCTTTGATTTGTTTGTTTAGTTCACTTATCCGTATTTGCCTGAATTATACTGAAGTGGATAAGTGATGTGAGCTGCTTTGCAGTTGTGATCATCCAATTAATTATGATAGGGCTAGATGGATGCCAACACTCAGTTGTGTACCCTAGCCCTCTACTGAATCCAAATGGATAATGATGTGTGGGTTCTTGTGCTGGCTGTAGGTTGAGGTAGCCCTGGCAGCACTGTGATGCTGTCAAAGGTAGCTCCCTTCTTCTGTGGCTTGCTCTTGTTGGTAATTGCTTGCTGGATTTGAACAACTGCTCACTGGCTTGATCCAATACTGGCCGGACTTCCAGTGGCTGTTGATGTTGAGAATTTATATAGACAAAGATTT